>NW_025999985.1:643773-679569 GCF_001458135.2 Marmota marmota marmota | reverse complement strand
GCCTCCCAGCATATGGAGGTGGCGCTGTTGGTTGGACACTTATGCCCTCTGGTGATAGAAAGGTGTTAGTAGCAGTCTCCTGTTGTAACTTTTCCCCTGATGGCTTTTTCTGCTCTAAGCTTTCTTCCTCTATCTGACTAGCCCGAAAGACCTTCTCTTTTACTTGAATCTTTTCCTCTTTCTGACTAACTTGAGAGACCTTCTCTTTTACTTGAATCAATATGTCTTCTCCTTCCTCTACCTTTGTCTGAACTGAAGGCTTTGGACTAAGCAAACAAGATACCAACACCCACAATGTCAATGTGCCAACTGGCAGAGTTCCTGGGCTTTTCTTTCTATTCCTTTTAAATCTTCACCATGATGGTTCCATTGTGATATATTTAACAACTCCTCCTTAAAAAGCCATGGGCTACATTTTTGTATTGTATCAACGTATTCCCTGACTGCTCTTGATTTTACTGGGATGCCTCCTTCCTCTAACAATTTACTTAACACTCTTTCAGTTTGTTTTTTACTAATTTCTGATTCCATATTTCTACTATAATACAACCCAACAAGATAATGCCTAACAAAACTGAAACAGAGTGAAACAAAATTGGAACAACAAAAAATCATTATAATAGCCTCCTGAAATGGCCATCCGTCCTTTCTCCCTATCTGTTCCTCAGATGTGAGCGGTTCTTCTTCATCTTACACATCTCCAGGGACAGGCAACTTAAAACAAAAGTGAAGCAAAACAAAAGAATAATCTTAAAATGGCTACCCATCCTCTCGCCCTGCCCTCAGGGGCGAGCAGTTTACCTTATCACTTACCCTCATTCGTTCTCCATACGGGCCACCAAATGCTGCAGTCTGGCTGGGCACAATTCAGGAGCCACTTGTCAAAAGAAACAAACTTTATTTTTAGAACACACACACCAAACCACACAGCTCCTCAGGAAGACCTTCAGAGCCCAACTGCCACCACCGGCTTCCCACAAGCCTCTCCACCTCCCCCACTCCTCCTGCTCTTGAGGCTGATTGGCTGGGTCACGTGGGCAGAGCCAAAAAAAGTCCCCCAATGTGCAGCTCCGTGGTCTGAAAGGGCAGGGAAACAGCCCAATGAGCATCACCGCAGAGGAGCCAGTCAGTTGGCAGCTAGAAGTTGCTGGGCCGCTGTGAGCCAATCATCAACTGGCAGCTGGAAGTTTGCTGGGGCCCCTTCGGCTGTGGCTCTCAACAGTGTTATATTTTAAAAAAGTCAAAAGAAACAAAAAGACAAGACACAAAAAACACTTCCACTGTGTTTGTGGTGGGATTATAAAATTTTGAGGTATAAAATTTCTTTAGGAGCAAGTAGTAGCTGTGGAGGAGCCTTAAGCTCTGATATTATTGAGAACATTTTAGAAGAGGAAAGAAATGAAAATAATCAAAATTGACTTTGTCTTTTTGACTTATCAGAAACATCTGAAGCCCTTTCTGGTATTATAAGAGAAAATAATTTTTATCTTCCTTTATACTTTTTGAAGATATTGCTCATCTGGTACTACCCACCTTTCCAGAATTAAAAAAAAAAAAAAAAACAACTTCTAAAAATATCAAAACAAACTGAAAAGCAGCTTTGAAAGTCAAAAGCTTCCAGATTATAAGAGAACCACTAGGAAATGACAGTTTATGCCTTAAAATCTAGTTTTGTATTTTTAGCTTTTGTATTTTTTCCCTGGAAAGATAAATTCTATGCATTTTGTATTGAGGCATCCTGCACTTGTTTGTCACTTGTTTTCTGATAAGTGGCAATTAAAAAAACCTAAGTAACATCTAATTCAGATTGTTTTGGTAGTTCTAAGTGGGTGCTATGATGCAGAAGCAGCATTTAGAATAATTTCTCAAGACATACTGTCCATATACAGTGATTCAGTTTTGTACCAGCTGTGATGTTCTTACCATGTGGTTGATCGCAAGGAAACTTTTAATTTGAAGCACCACAGGATACTTCCACACAATGCCCATATTTGGTGATTTTCCAATCAGGCTAAACATACCTGTTTCACAGTATATTTTATTACATTTAGGTTTTCTCTCAACTTTGCATTGATTTTTTTGTACAGGGTATCATTGTTTGTCAACATGTGGGCACTCAATTTCCCCTCGACCATCAGTTTAAAAAGTCGACTTTATCCAGTGCAACTTCTTGGCACTGCTGTGGAAGGTCAGTTAGTTGGCTATGGAGGCCTGGGCCCACTTCTGGGCTCTCTTTTCTGGCCCACTGGTCTGTATGTCTGACTTTATGCCAACACCTGGCTGCACTGATTCCTACAGCTTTGCAGTGTATTTTGAAGTCAAGTTGTGTCATGCCATCTGCTTTGTTCTTCTTTACTCAAGATTGCTTTGGGTATTCTGGTACTTTCAAGGTTCAAATAATTTTTTAAATTATTTTTAATAGTTATGTGAAGTCCAATTGATATTTTCATAGAGATTGAATTGTATCTGTAGATCACTCAAAATATCATGGACACCTTAACTAAATTCATTTTTCCAATCTATGTATATCAAATGTCTTTCCACAAATTGTGTCCTCTGTAATTTATTTTTTAAAATCCATGTTTTAAAGTTTTCACCTCTTTAGTCAAATTTATTTTTAGACAATTTTTATAGCTATTGGAATGATATTGCTTTCTTGATTTCCATTTCATATAATTTGCTACTCAGTTTTGTGTGTTGATTTACATGCAAAAACTAAAATTGTTTATTAGCTCTAGTAGTTTTTGAGAGTCTTTTGGTTTTCCGATATGTAAAATCGTCTCATGTGCAAACACTAACAGTTTCACTTCCTCTTGCCCAATTCAACTGCTCCGTATTTCTTTCTTTTGCTCAGCTTAGTCATAGCAGCAGCACCACTTCTTGCTACCAATTTCAGTTTTCATCAGATTTTCATTGCTGAAACCAAATACCCAAAAAGAACAACTTAGAGTAGGAAAAGTTCATTTTGGCTCATGGATCTCAGGTCTCAGTCCACAGGAAGCTGGTTCCATTGCTGTGGGCTGAGGGGGAAGCAGAACACATGGGGAAGAGTGTGGTAGAGGGGAGCTGCTCCTCTCATTGGAGCAAGGAAGCAGAGGGAGAGGTAGAGAGGGAGGGGCCACAGGGAAGGTGAATAAAAAATGAATTCCTTAGTAGTAATAAATTAGATAATTCTGCATTCTGCCATTGGCTGCAGAACAAATTGACATTGAATAATGTTTCAAAAAAAAGCTCCCAATTAAAAAGGATGCAGTGGTGGCACTTTTTCCAAAAATATAGTCTCCTTCTTTTCAGACAATAAAGACCACTATTCCTCCATGACACGTGTTCACATGGAAATGTGTTAAGCTTGGAGGTAAGAACAGAGCTCAGGTAATAAGCTAACTTGTAATTTCAGTGAATATTTTCAGGATGGATCCAGGAAACCTGGCATCTGCACACTGCACTATTCCTCACCCCTTAGCCACACTTTCTGATCCACGTCTTATAGCTGGGGAAGTCCCTCTGTGACTTCCCAGGGCTGGGGTAGGTGCTTGTCACTGACATCTGGAATGTCAGCACAGGAGCAATCCTGTTTGCATGCACAGTAATGTGCAGATGGTGAAGTCTTGTCAGGAAGACCAGAGTGCCAAGGCTCAGGACAGGAACAAAGGGTATTCCACCTTGGCTGATACAGCCTGGCTGCAGGAGAGAGCCCATGGCAATGGGAGGCACCACAGAAGAGCAGCACTGAGGAAGAGCCTGTGAGCCTCAGCAGGGCTTTTCTTAAACTGCCTCATCCCTTTTGCTGGAGAGCCTTGAATTTCCTCCTTCACTCCTGGGGATGCCAGCAGCCAGGTTGGGAGAAGATGTTGTCATATCATAAAGTTCCCATTACTTTTCCAGACACTCACATCAAAACAAAACAAAAATTGGCATTTGGATTTTACTATATATAAGAACATGTCACATGGAAACCATGACAGTTTGACATGCTATTGCCCATTTTGACTGCCCTTTATTTCTTTCTCTGGAAATTTCACAATCATGAGGCACTTCTAAGACTACTTTATACAAAAACCAGGAGAACTTGGGCATGCAGAAATGAAATGTGTGCCTAATTTTATTTTTATCTTTTTATCAGTGGTAGAAGGTAGTCTTAGAAGTGGCTGAGTAGTAATAGACAGTACCATAAACCACCCAACTTCCATCTAACTAGTGAGTGGATTGTACAAATGATCCAGTTCTCTCTCTCTCTCTCTCTCTCTCTTTCTTTTTTTCTCTTTTTTTTTTTTGGTGTGGTGCTGGGGATTGAACCCAGGGTCTTGTGCATGCAAGGCAAGCACTCTACCAACTGAAATATATCCCCAGGTCCAAGTGATTCAGTTCTATATTTAGTTTTGTTTTATTCAGAAGTTACCTTAGAGCCAGTGCTACATGGGAAGCAGATGTGCATGACCTGTGGTGAGGAGACCTAGTGATGAGGGTTAACAGATGAGGAGGACCCTCTTACAGCCTCAAGGCACCTGCAGCACACTCTACCTGCCTTCTTTGACACAGAGGAGGGTGTCTACAAAGACCAAAGTGCACCTCACACAACATCTAGCTTATCCTAGAGGTAAACTGGCTCACCTATACATGTACGTATGCTATGTATGTGTGTGCATGCTCAAATTAATCCTCATGGACACATAAGTGAGAAAATGCATTAAATGAAATCAGAAGTTATTTAAAGGTGTTTTGTATGTTGAAATTGTTCAGGACCATAACTTTAACCTTCATTGAGTGAAAAGTGAAGTTGAAAAAAGGAATTGCTAATAGAGACACCAAATATGTTATTTTTTAAGTCATCTGCAAAAATGGAAACTAGTTTTATGACCTGCTTATAGGTAACAGGGATAGTAGAAATATAAATCTAAATGTTTAACAAAGCAGTCCTAATCCTGCTGATTGCTATCATCATAGATTTTAGTTACCTTTCAAACTATCTCTTAACATTGATTAGGAATAAATGTCAATTGCTATTGGTTTTTGTTTTATTTATTATTTTATTTTTGCATAATATTCTGCTAAAGTTAGTCTGCAACAACAAGAAGGGCCCTAATATGTGATCTTTTTCTTTCAAGTTTATCTGATAAATGTATATGTTATAATAGCATTATTTATCCTGACTCAATTCCAAAATGATTTCCTGTGATTCTTCATGTTATAATTATTAAATGCATTTTTTCCTTCTTTTTAAAAAGCATAATGGTAAAAATAGGAGGAACAAGTGGGTTGAAATTAATACAAAGACTGTCAAACTCTTAGGAAATTTATCCTAGAGGTACATAGGTGTAAACCAAGGGCATCACTGCACACATCCCCAGCTGAGATGCCCACAAACACCGTGACAACACATTGTAGAACCTGCCTGCCAGAGCTGATCCTGACATTCCACACACAAAGACTCTCTCATGTTGTATTGATCTCTTTCTGCTGCATTAAGCAGTCATCTACAACTGGGTTGCATAGGGGTCTGTGTTTTGGATTGAGGTCTCTGATACCTTCAAGACTGTGGCATGCTGTGGCTAGGAACTTTCTGTGCTAGACTCCGAATGCCTGGTTGCTGGGAAAAATTCTGTTCAAAGACACAGAATGACTAGCTGCTGAAGCAATGTCCTGCATGAGAAGGCTCTTTGTTAGAGTCCTATCAGCCTTGACCTTGATCTCAGGCACACAGATCCTGGGAATAAAGGAACACCAAACAATAATATAGTTATGGGAGTAATAACCTAAATAACCTATCAATATAAATAAATCTTGGCAGTTTGGCCTCTCTGCCATTCTGCCATCTTTCCTGCCTCTGCTTCTTGTCTCTGTGTCTCTTTTTATTTTCCTTTTATGATTCTGGTAAAAGAATTTATTTAGCTTACAGTTCTAGAGATTCAAGAGCATGGTGCCAGCATCTGCTCAGCTCTGGTGAGGGCCTCACAGCCAGCTGAATTACACTGGTGGGAGCATGTGCAGAGAGACCTCAGGGAAGGACAGGGGTACCAGAGAGTGGAGACAGCTGCAGTCTATAGGACAACCCATTCTCCTGAGAGCATTACAGTATACTCCAGGAGATCATCACTTATCCTTTTAAGAGTGACCTCCCCAGGACCCAACCCCCATCTCCTTACCTCCATCTCTCAAAGGGTCAGACATCCCAACACATCACACCAGAGGCAAAGCTTTCAAATCATAAATCTTTATAAAAAATTATATCCAAAGCAGAGCATGAGTACATCAAGAAAGGTATGTTAAAATTAACTATTTGAAATCCTGCAGTTTAATTCTATCACCGATAACAGGTAGAAATACAAATTTTAAAAGTTATGGGGTTTTCAAATCAAATATAAAAGAGTGCAAACTGAAGAGTTTCTGTTATGTACAATACAAAAGAGGTGACTGTGTCAAATGCTGGTCACTTTGGGCAATATTTAAGGGAAGGCAAGAAGAGTCATCTCAAAAATCAAGGGTAGGTTTTTTCACAAGCAGCTTCATGTGAGGTGTGTGGCTGGTTTGTATAATTTTGTTGAGCTATGCATGCCCAACTTCTTCATAAGAATGTTTTAAAGATATATATCAGTAACAAAAATACATCATTTTTAGTGTCATATAATGCCAATGTAAACTGTAAATGTATTAAATGAGTCTGTGTTCTGATAAGCTTTTTAAAAAGCAAAATGTAATATTATAAAACATCACAGGGGAAATAAACAAAGATTATTTAATGTAACGTGTGTCATGAAGAAGATGTTACACACTTGTATCTCAGTATGTCCAATATTATGTGAAATGTAGAGGTCTAATTTCACTGACAAAAGATGAAGATTGTTTGACAAAGTTCACCTTGATATTTTCCCCAAGAAACATAGCTAAGACAAAAATAAAAATAGATAAATAAAAAATATAGCCCATTTGTCTTAACAAAATATCAACCAAGATATCAGGAGGAAAAAAATCAAAGTTTTAAGTAGTATTACATTTAAACAGAAATTTACATTTGCTACAAATAATTTTCCAGAAATATTACTTGATGGCTATAAACTTAATACACACACACACACACACACACAAATATACACGTGCACTCATACATAAACACAAGTGTGTATATATAAACCACATTCACAGGTGATATCACTGTGCATGAATTACTCTTTCAATTTTGTAGGTAAGAATGGATAAGAAAAAATAAGAATTGTTCAAAAACTAACAATTTACATGTTCCTCATAGTAACAGGGTTTTCCTATTCCTTATCCAAGTGAGCCAGAGCTTGGATGCATTGGAGTTGCTGCTCATAAGGAGAAAGGGGCTGACAGCTGGGAAACACCCAGTGATTACTGCAGTTGTGTTCAACAGGAACCAGGTGGGATTCGAAATCAGAGCCAGACAAATCTGACAGATGCAGGAAGTTGTGTAAAAAGAGACAAAGGTGCTCACCAGGAGAAGGATGGTTTTGGTGGCTCTGGACTCAGGGGAAGACCTGGAGGAGATGGTCTTATGAAGGTGCTGCATTCTCTGCTTGTGCCTGTGCAGGATGAGCACCATGGAGCTGCTGGCCCAGAGCATGAGCCCCACACACAGGGCATCAGGGAAGGTTAGCAATGCTGTAAACAGTAAGCCTGTGGTTTTGTCACGACGAACAACAGAACAGTATCCAAAATCTTTTAGACTGGTGATGTTTCTGTTACTCAATTTTCCTGTCATGACCATAGGAAACATAACATTTAAAAAGATGTACAGAATCCAGCTCAGGTGTATGGAGAAACCAATGTAATTGGGAGATTTCACTTGAAGCTCTGAATACCGGGAGTCTCCAGGGCTGATCTTAATGGCATGGAAGACACTCAGGAGGCAGGTGCTGCCAATGGACATACCTTTTCCCACTCTGTGAAGATAGAAAAGCAGCTTGCACCCCAAATCACCGAGGAAACCTTTCATTCCAAAAGCTGCCATTGTGTGGGGAACTCCTTTACACAGGAGAGTTAACAAGTTGGCCACAATCAAGTGCTGAAGAATCAAGTCTGTGTGTCTTACCCTGCACCCAGTGAAGTTAATGACCAGGTAATGGAGAAGAAGAGAGGAATTGCCCAGAGCTCCAACCACAGTCTGTGACAGGAAGATGATGCCTACAGCCACATCACTGGCTGCCATCCTGTCAGTTCCCAGGTGTGCCAGCCAGAGGGTCCTGCAGGGGAACAAGAGGCCTGGGCTGCATGTGTCCTGTCAACCAAAACCCAGCATTGCCCACTATCCAGAGTTCCTGCTCATAACATTTACTTCACATTTTCCCCTTTTTATCATGTTTTAATGTGGTTTGTGTGAACAGCGAAAAGTATGAAGTCTATAAATTCCTGCTGTGAAGGTGGCACATGGTGATTCTTGAATCTTCATGACATAAGGCAGTCACTACAGTGGCTTTTCATAATGACCAGCAGAACTTAAGTACACAGAGTTTAAGCATCTCTCTACATTCACACTCTGATTAGGAGACTAAAGGGCCTTGAAGCTGGCTGAGCAGTAACAGAGACAGAACAGTACACCACACATTCCTAAAGCTAATGAGCAGCATTCTTCAATCAGATTCATTATTTACTTTGCTTTTCTGAATTTCTATTATCTTTAAACTAGTTATATTTTTATAACTTTTTATTGTAAAATGTTTCCATTTGCTTGTAAGATTTATATTTATGCATTGATTGATGTTGATCCAATATAAATTATGAAGGAACATTTAGATATTGTAATAACTGCAAGTGTCCTGAGGGGACTGTAGCCCCACAGGCATCTGTCCCATGGTGAGTTACCTGTAGGACGCAGGACTGGCTGCATCTCAGGACAGCTACTCCATGACTCATGTGGTTGTGTATTAGGAACACAAATTCAATAGCCCCTATCACAGAAAGTGTGTCACATTCCCAGGCTCTGTCATATGTCTTGGGATATTAAGCAGCAACATGGGATAAAAGATTATACAATAGAAACAAAATATTCACTAATTTAAACAGATACATATGTGATGTGCGTTAATTAATTACTAAGTTAGGTAAAACTCATTTAATGAAGCAAGTTTGGAGAATGATATTATAATAGGAGTCATCCATTGACGTATCTGTGCCTTTAAACAGTAGAATTTCTGCACCCATTTGAATTCGTGAATTAAAATGACTTCATTGTTTACAGAAATTTTATGTTCAAAGAAATTTGAATGCACAGTGAAGAGCTTCCCTACATGGCCCCTGCACACCCAGCCAGCTGTACTGTCAAATTCCTAGACCAGAGGTTGAATTTACTACAATCAGGAGAATATTTTTTAAAGGAGAAAAAAAAAAGATATATACTTGAAATGTGGTGTTGGAGACCTTTAAAAATTAAGTTCATCGTTACATACATGTTTCATTCCACATTAAAGAAGAAATGACCTCACCATAATCATAAAACACTGATGGTTTCAGGATGGGTACAAGTACTGTCTCTGTTAGCTGCACCATGCTCAGAGTCAGAGAAAATGTACTGTCAAGCATCACCATCAGATCACTTCCTACACAAGACTAGCAGATTTCTGTAAATTTGTCCCATTCCATATAATAAACATGAGGGATTACAGGTTTATCTCTAGAAACCATGAAGATTAAGTGTAGAATTAAGGGAACTTGAGAAGCTGAGTGATTTTAAAACAACCTCCGTCTGCACCTTGAGAATCAGTTTTCATTTTCAGTTGAATTAAACCACAGCAATCACTGCCAGTGAGGATCACCTTAGTTAAATTAGGAGCTACAAGAGATTGGGGCTGTGACTGGAATCTTATTAATATTTCCTGTCTTGAACCCAGTAATCAGCAACCGTTCTACTTCGTTTGTGGCTCTGGCTCCTATAAGGTTCGATCCAGTGTTCCCTGTTCTGATGGGATCACTTACCCAGATCCTGAGATGCATTTCCCTCACAGATGCTGCTCTCAGACTGAGGTTGCCTTACTCACGAGGCCCTTTCTTTTTACCAGGACAGTGACCTCAGTGCAGAGGCCTCAGTGGCCACAATGTATGCTGCAGGGAGGGGGCCAGCTCCTGAGATATGGGTCTGTGACTCTGTGACCTCACCTCCCCTCGGACCTGCAATGATCACTGTGCCTGTGGCAGCAATGGGTGGGCAGGTTGGGGAGCTGAGGACACTGCTGAAAACTTCCTCCCCAGGTGACACTTGGGAAGAACAATTATAAGTTTCTTCATGCCATGGCTAGAGAGAATACTGGGGTGTTTAGAGAGGCTCTTACTAATCCCTGATCCCTGGAGGCATATAGGGAATCAGTTGGAGGGGGCAGGAAATACTGAGGTCTGTCATATGAAGGACCGGCAGTGAGCTATGCCTTTCTTTCTTCCCTGGGAAATTTCTACCACAAATCTAGTTGCTTCTTTATTTTACAAGATGAAACCATAATTTTAGCTATTATCAGATAAATGGAATGAGATAAAATATCTGGGAAGGTTTTAAAACAGATACAAGTGAACAAAAGAACACATGCTAATGATGCAACTTGGAAGTGAGTCATTGGACTCATCCGCAAAATGTTAATCAATTATTTTGGATTTTGTTGCATAATTCAATGCCAATTTATATCACAATTTTATGAATACATATAGTCTGGCAATATGGGATCCCATTAAGGACAGGAGGAAGAAACAGAACAATACCCATACAATTAACAATGTAATAATAGTCTCCCTCACCAGGGCCAGCAGCAGGATCAGATGGTTTGACCAGCCTGAGCTAACATTTTTTTTTGTTTTCATTTATATGAGAGCTACTAATATTAATTCATCAGCCTCAGGGAATGAGCACAGCATAGGAGTCTCCAACCCTGCAAAAACAATATTTACAATAGGTCATTTTAATAAATTCAGTGAGGTTTACCATTCAGGTGAACTCCTGTGGCTGGAAAGCAGGTGTGTTTTTGGCAGTGATGCTGGTCTTAGATAAAAGGTGTAAAAAGGAGATCATGGGAAATGGGAAATGGGGACAGGATGATGGTGCAGGGCCTGTGAAGGGGAGGGCAGACAGCGAAAGAGAGAAGGAAGACATGAAAAGAGAAAAAGTTAATGTGCACTGCTGAGTGTGAGTGTACAAGGGACAAAGAGCTATGAGGTAACAAGGCATAGGGTTCACCAGGTAAAAGAGACAAGGGGTGTACAGTTACATAAGAATGAAGGTACTCCTGGGGGTTGAGTTCCTTGAGAGTTTAGAATTGATGTGATGTCTCCTAAAGCCACTCACAAATCAGACTGTCAGAAATTGAGTATTCACGCAAGCAGGAAAGCAAGGATGCTATCAGACTGCATATTTCAAGGCTGGTAATCCCGCCCTAACACCTGAGGACAAAGGTCAGACCTTATATTGCGTAAGGTTATTTCATCACTAAACAAGTCAATTGGACAAAATTTAATATTTTTTTTGAAGAAAATTCTGAAAGAATGGAAAATTGATGTAATATATGTCAAAATGATAAGGACATATGCCACAAGTCTCCAGCCCACAAAATACACAATATTGAGAAGTCAAGAACTTTCTATGTTAAAGAACCAGCCAAGGACGTTCATCTTCACCACTTCTGTATAATATCATACTAGGAGTCCTATAAAGAGAAGTTTGGCGAGGAAAGAAATAAAATGAATATGAAATGGAAAGGAAGAATTAAAATTTTCTGTTTTAAGATGATGTTATATATCTACATGCATTTTTATATATATTCCCAAGACTCCATCCAAAAGCTTTGAGAACTAACAAACATTACAGTGAACTCTAACTGCAGTATATGAATTCATCATAA
The DNA here is from genome assembly GCF_001458135.2 of Marmota marmota marmota. NCBI lineage: Eukaryota > Metazoa > Chordata > Mammalia > Rodentia > Sciuridae > Marmota > Marmota marmota. The sequence continues at coordinate 667,738 of NW_025999985.1, read as the reverse complement.
AGATCAGTGTTTCTCTAGCCCAAAAAGGAATCTAAAAAGGAAATCAATTAATAAATCACATTTACAGTAGCCTCAAGTACAATAAAATACTTAGAGATAAATTTAATCAAGAAGGTGAATGATCTGCTTACTTCAAATTATAAGACATTAACAAAAGAAACTGAAAGAGAAACAAATACATGGAAAGGCTTTCAATTTACATGGATGAGAAGAAACAATATTATTACATGTCCATAACCTAAGTGATTACAGATTCAATGACATCCCTCTCAAATATTTCTGGACACCTTACAAATATAGTTTCTTCCAATCCATGAACATGGGATGTATTTCAAATTTTTGTGTGTCTTCTTTAGTTTCTCTAATCAATATTTTATAGTTTTCATTGTAGAAACCTTTCACTCCTTTGGATGAATTTATTTGTAGAAAATTTTTATAGCTATTTGAAGTAGGATTGTTTCTTGATTTCCTTTTTGCATAATTAACCAATGATATATAGCAATGCTACTGACTTTTGCATGTTGATTTATATCCAACAATTTTGCTAAAATTGTTTAATAATTGCAATTGTTTTTTTTTCCCAATGTCTCTGAGTTTTACTCTACATAAGTTCATATTGTTACGGTGGTTCACCTCATGCTTTAAAAAAAATATATATATATATATATATATTTGTGTGTGTGTGTTGCGGCCACCAAGGCTTATTTTAATAGGGGCATTTTTTTTTTCTCGCTATTCCCTCTCTCCCTCCCTAACAGGATTATGGAGACAAGATTATTTTTTATTATCCTTTTTAGGCCTAGTTATCTGTCCTTGAGGACATACCCACCACAGAAATAGATGTAGGAGGATCTAGGAATTGACTATCTCCCAAATTAAGAAGTTAATTTCAACACACTACCAGGGTTCACCTGGGACCCTTACCAGGACAGGCTTGGATTAAAGCTTTTGAATGTTCTTTTAGAAACCCTACATTTCCCCTGTGCTTCTCCTTTGCTGGCAAAGCAATACAACTTTCTTTTTTCCCTAAAAATTGTTGAATTGAATGGCACTGGAGACAAGGACTGTGCTTTATGTAACAATATAATATGCTGACAATGACATTTTGAGTTCCTTTTTCCTATTTGGATGTCCTTTATTTCCTTCTCTTACCTAATTGCTCAGGCTAGGATTTCAAGTACTATATTGAATAAAATTAATAAATGTGGTCATCTATGTCTTCTGTCAGAAGAAGTAAATTGCTGCAATCTACATTAATTTTTCTTCTACTAAATCTGTAGAATAGAGTCAGGCTGGACAAAATGTGAATTTGGCCTTGTGATATCCTAATCAGAGTACCCACCCTAGTCCTCAAATTTCTGATCAAAGAATGATTAGAAAATTAAGCCTTCTCCTTGAAGTTGCTAAGAAAATTAAGCCTTTTCTTTGAAGTTGCTAAGGTTGTAGGGATCATGACAGTCATACAAAAATACATACAGGGACATACTCAATGGTAAAATATTTTAAATTTAAAATCTGGGCCAATATGTTACCATAACCCATGATTGATTCTATTTTGATTGTTGGACATAAAAATTGTCATAGTTACAATGTTTCTTTCTTCTCTTGCAGTTTCAAGATGTATCTGAAATCCTACAATAATCTGTCTGCTGCCCTCTAACTATGCATCAAGTGAAGTTTCCATTGTAGTTATTGTATAGCTACAGAATATATTTCAGATTTTTTTAATGGAATCTTATTTGACTTTGGCATTTCCTTGAGGGATTTCTGTAAGCCTTCTTTTGGTATTTAGAATATTATAAAGATAGTTTTTGAAAAAAATTCTCTGCTAGGAACACCATACAGCCTTTCTCAGGAATAATCTTTGTTGACTTATGTATTTATTTGTCATTTAAATGGACCACTTCCCAGTTCATTTATATATAACTCGATTATTTGATTATTATCAGAGTACCCAGCCTAACCCTCAGATTTAAAAAAAACCCTACATTTGATTATTTGGTTTAAAATTGGACATATGAATATACTATAATATCTCTAGAAAACATATTTTACACTTTCTCCAGAATTTGCTTGTTTGGGTTTCACTTTTGCTAGTCATAGGCTATCTTGCTGAATGATGGATTCGACTGAGGTGTAAACTTGATGTCTTTTCACGTTTTTCTCTGAGATGATGCCTTCTGTGTTCTGTATTGCACTGTATATGGAAGGACTTTTAAATATCCTTCATCTGACTTGGATGCTTTCCAACAGGGACAAAGGGGGAAAATAAGAGGGAATAAGAGATGATAGATAGATAGATACATAGATAGATAGATAGGCCCCTTTACATCCCAGGGGCTGATAGGAAGTGTCTTGAATGCTTGGGGGGGTGTGACCTTGAATGACTTCCTCTGTGTCAGTAGCTCCTGACAAATAGGGCCAATAAACACTTAGGGCACAGTTTCATGGCATTTCACACATAAAGCTCTCAATGTCTGAAATTAATATTAATTTAACTCTCAAACTTTCTGTTGGAAGTTTCAAACCTTCAGTTATTCCAGACAGACTCTGCAGAATCATTACATCCCACAACTGGAACAGTGCAGTCCTTGTTAATGGGAAGACAGATTCCTGGTGCTTCCTACCCACAGACTTCCCAAGATCATCTCCCACTGAAGAATTTAGACCCAACAACTAGCCTAGATTGTGTGGTGCCCAGACATTGATAAGACTGAGGGAGTCAGAAGAGGAAGAAGGAGCAGAAGACTGGACATAACACCCCTGGGGGTTGTTATTTCAGGAAGGAAGTGGTGTTAGCCTGGATGAGGCAATGGCTGGTAAGAGACGGAATCAACATTTTCAGAACATATTGAATTTTTTGTTTTCGTTTAAAAACATGAATCACTACTAATATGTAAGACAAGGTAATTCTGGAAGGTCTGCTTATGTTAATTTTATTTCCTTTAACTGCCATTGAAGAAAATGAAGGAGAAAACCTCAAAAGTCTCAAAATATAAAACTGTTTCACAGAATAAATATTATTGATGGTAGAAGGGGATGTATTCAATATTATTTATATTAAAATTGCATCTCCTTTGTTGAAATTCATAAAATCATTTTGGGAAGCTGATTGACAATGCATACTAAAGCCAAGTAGTATAAAATGACCCACAAAGGCACTATGACACACATACCCAGCAGAAACAAGTTGCAGGACCTACACGCAGTGCTCATCATGGTACTCCAAACTGAAAAGACAGTCACATTTTATTAATTTTTTTTTTCTGTTGACATAACCATATGCCATGGTGCCAGCATCTGTCCAGCTCTGGTGAGGGCCTCCCATCAGTAAGAATTGCAATGGTGAGAGCATGTATAGAAGCCATCACGGGGCAAGATAGGGAGCAAGGGGTGATAGAGACATCTGAACTTGCCATAAGAAAACCTATTCTTGTGGGTTTTTCACACTCCACAAGGCAGGCATTGATCCTTTGCAAGAGTGACTTCCCCAGGACCCAACCTCCTTCTCCTTGCCTCCACTTCTCCAAGGTTCCACCACACAACTCCTCACACTGGGGGCAAAACATCCAACACATGAAACTCAGAGAGTGGGGAACTCATCATATCCACCCACAATATGCGTGCATCAAGAGAAGAATGTTTAATTATGGGATATTCCTGCAGTTGAATTCTGTCACCAAAAATGTGTGAGAAAATTAACATTATAAGATATGAGATTTTTCAAAATCCAATATATTAAATTTATGCTGGGCTCTTTTATTTGTATGGAGTAACAAAGTGGTAGCAGTTATCTATGCTGTTAGGTTCACATACTGGTCACTCTTGGGGATATTTATGGGAGAGGCAAGAGGAATCATCTTCAAGACTGAAGATACTGTTTATCCATGTAGGAGCTGCATGCACTGGTGTGTGTTCTGTAAGCAAAAATAACTGCAACAGAATGAGACCTCAACAGATCAGCAAGCTTTCTTTATTAAGCAGTGGCTTGAATGGCATATTTTCAGGGGGGAAAATGCAACTGGTTACAAGGGGGGGGTCTGTTTTATATTGGTTTTAATGAGAGTTAATCATAGCAGAATATTCAGTGTGACTTAATCATTAGAGACTTAGAACATGCTAGTTGGGCCATCAGGAAAGTAGTTGTGCAGGTTCAAAGTCTAAATCAGGAAAACTGTTTCAAAAAAGTCTGAAACCCGCTGTTACTTGGATGGAAGTCCAGAGCCCAGAGCACATTTTTGCCTTCTCCACTTAGGACCCACATCCTCCTTTCTCCCTGGGGATTGTTATTCCATGTCCTTTATTGCTGCAGTCTGGCTGGGCTCAATTCACAAGCCACTTGTCAAGCAGAAATTAACTTTATTTTTAGAACACACACGCCGCACCCCACGAGATCTTCAGGAATTCCCTCAGAGCCCAACTGCCACCACCGGCTTCCCACAAGCCTCTCAACCTCCCCCACTCCTCCTGCTCTTGAGGCTGATTGGCTGGGTCACTGTGGGCAGAGCCAAAAAAAAGTCCCCCAATGAGCAGCTCTGTGGTCTGAAAGGGCGGGGAAACAGCCCAATGAGCATCACCGCAGAGGAGCCCATCAGTTGGCAGCTGGGAGTTTGCTGGGGCCACAGTGAGCCAATCATCAGCTGGCAGCTGGAAGTTTGCTGGGGTCCCTTCGGCTGTGGCTCTCAACATCTCCCCCTCTCTGTTTAAACACAAGCATGTGGCTTAGGGACCATGCCTGCCTTAGGTTGTCCAATACTACACATGGTCCTTACCCGTCATTGGATGAGCTGACCTCAAGGCGTCAGTCTCCTGTCTTAGGTTGGTACCATTGCAATTGGATCTTACCCATCACTGACTACTGGTCCAGTATACAGCCACACCTGTGGATAGGTCTTTGTACCAGTGGGGGGGGTGAGGTTCTTTGCCTCACCTCTGTTGGTCCCCAAATTTTAGCTGAACGACCATCACAAGCAGAAGGGAGGAGGATACACCAGCTCCTTTTGGAAAAATTGTACCACTGATGACACCATCAGCAAAAATACCCTGGCACTACCACAAGTTGCTGCACCAACAGATAGTTCACAATGCATACAAGTTATACATAGTCGAGGCAAGTTCTGCAAGCAGATCAGTGATAGCTATTGCAGAAGCTGTAGTTTGGTTTTATCTTTGTCTTCACCAGCACTGGGATGAAGATAGGAATTCTGGCAATGATGGCTAAAGAAAAAAAAATATGTAAAATTCCAGCAGGCACTAAAAGAAAGCAATTTTCTTAACAATTTACATTATGCTGAATAGAATTATTAAATATAATGAAAAGGAAAGGTGAAAGTAAACAAATAGATCTGTTAACCTCCTTTTTTGTTCCCATATTAAAACAATCCTCAACACCTGTTTACCCAATTTAAATTAAACCATTTAAATCACGTGAATAAGAAAAAATAATTAGATCCATTTTTTCATGAACGCTCGTCATATATGGTATATGGACATACTCACATACAAACATACAACACAAAACACAAGTGTGCACACATAATATAATACATACAACACAAAACATAATAGTAAAGGCCTTGTAACTTTTTAAAGGTGAAATCTCCATTGCAATGTTTAAAAATTCCATAGTCAAAAAATAGAACTGATCAGCAAAACATTAACCTAGGTGTGTATTTGCTCAAAAAACAAAATAGAACTTTATGATGTGGGAAAGGGCAATAATAAAATAGATACTGAAAAGAAAATCCTGGTTTCATTAGCCTCCAGGTGTGGGAGAACCACTGTCGCAGATGTAAGGATAGCCAAACTGGAGTTCTGGATATCAGCTTTTATGGATTTGAGCCCAATCATCTTTTTTTTTGGTCTGTAGAAATTGCTTTAGTTAATCTCTCTGGAATCCAAATCAGCTGCTGTAATCCCTGTGGATACACACATACAGACCCCTGATTCCAGACAATCACTGGGTCAGGACTTTTCCATTGTCCTGTTAGAATATTCTTCCAAAGTATCTTGGGCTTATGTACATTTTTTGGACACATATGCCTTTCATCAGCACTAAGCCCTGATGAATCCAAATTTTAAAAGTTTAGAGTAAAAAGGGTTATTTTAAGTTTATAATTGGAGGATATATACCCCTTCCCAATTCCCTCTTTTTGCTTTAATAAGTACATTTTAATACTGTGATGAGCTCTTTCAACTATGCCTTGTCCTTGTGGATTGTATGGGATTCCTGTTATATGAGTAATGCCAAATGATGAGCAAAATTGTTTAAAAGAAGTAGAAGTATAGCCAGGACCATTATCTGTTTTTAATTGTTTTGGAATGCCTACAGTGGCAAAATTTTGTAAGCAATGAGCTATAATATCTTTAATTTTTTCTCCAGTATGAAGGGAGCCCATCAAAAATGCAGAAGAAGTATCAACTGTAACATGAAAATATTTTAATTTTCCAAATTCTGGCAAGTGTGTGACATCCATCGGCCAAATATGGTTAGGTATCAGTCCTCTAGGATTGACTCCAAGATTAACTTTTGGTAAAAAGGTCACACAATTTTGACATTGTTTTATTATTTGTCTAGCTTGTTCCTTAGTTATTTTAAAATGCTTTTGTAAAGTATTAGCATTGACATGGAGCTTTTTATGAAAATTTGTAGCTTCTTCTAGTGTAGAGAAAATATGTATGTCATGTGTAGTTTTATCTTCTAAATCATTGCCCAAAATAAAGGCTCCAAACAATCCTGTATGTGCCCTGATATGTCCTATAAAGAATGGATATTTTCTGTCCCACATTAGACATTGTACAGTGGAAAACAAAGAGAAAAGAGTAGAGGAAGGGGAAATCCTACCAGCATCGTCAAGGGATACTATAGCATTAACTATATACTGACTATCAGAAAATAAATTAAATACAGAATCTTTAAACATCACAAAAGCTTGTAATACTGCATTAAGCTCTACCTTTTGACCTGATTTTTTGGGTACTAAAAATGTAAAAGTTTGATCAGGTGTAAGTACTGCTGCTGTACCATTATTTAACCCATCAGTGAATATATTTGGAGCATTCATGATAGGTGTTTCTCTTGTCATTTTTGGAAAAATTACAGGATGCAATGACCAAAAAGACAATAAAGGATTAGATGGTAAGTGGTTATCAAATGAAACATTAGATTTGCACATGATTATTGCCCAAGTATTTAACTCATTAGCTAACTCATCAATTTGATTCATAGTATATGGAGTAATAATTTTATTGGGAGAAATTCCAAACACTCCCTTTGCTGCTTTTATTCCTTTGAGTATTAATTGTCCTACAGCCTCAGGATACCTAGTAAGAATAGTGTTAGGAGAATAAGATAAATGTATCCATAATAATGGACCTTCTTGCCAAAATACTCCTGTAGGAATATTTTTTGTTGGTAGTACAATAAATAATAAAGGCAAACTTATATCAATTCTATCCAAATGCATATTTTCCATATATGTTTCAATGATTTTTAATGCCTTTCTTGCTTCAGGCGTTAACATTCGGGGTGAATTTGGATCTGATGGACCTTTTAGGATATCAAATAAAGGTCCCAACTCTCCTGTTGGTATACCTAAATAAGGCCTTATCCAATTTATGTCTCCTAATAACTTTTGAAAGTCATTAAGTGATTTGAGTTGATCTACTCGTATTTGAATTTTTGGTGGACGGATCATGGTTGAGGATAATAGAACTCTTAAATAATTAATTGGAAAATTTAATTGTACTTTATCTATTGCTCTCTCTAGATTATAATTTTTTAATAAGTTTGTAACTGCGGCAAACATTCTAACAATGTGTTTTTTATCTTTGTGTGCTAATAATACATCATCCATATAGTGAAATATTTGTAGTTCAGGATTTTGATTTCTAAGTGGCTGGATTACTTTGTTAACATAAATTTGACACATAGTTGTGCTGTTAGCCATCCCTTGAGGGAGTACTTTCCATTCATCCCTCTGATCAGGACCTTCAAGATTTAGTGCAGGGAAAGTAAATGCAAAACTTGGAGTATCCTCAGGATGAATTGGAATTGAAAAAAAAAAACAATCTTTAATATCTATAACTAAAACATACCAGGTTTTTGGCAAAGCAGACCATTGGGGAATCCCTGATTGAGCAGGTCCCATTATAGTCATCTCATTAGTAATGGCTGTCAAGTCTTGCAATAATCTCCATTTACCAGATTTCTTTTTGATGACAAAAATGGGAGTATTATGGGGAGATACGGAAGATATCCCATATACGGAAGCAAGAGAAAATTTTAAAAGCTACAAGAGAAAGGAGGCAGATTACATTCAGGGGTAAACCAATAAGGTTAACAATGGATTTTTCATCACAGACGCTGAAAGCGAGAAGATCCTGGAACAACGTATTTCAAACACTGAAAGACAATGGATGCCAACCAAGAATTCTGTATCCAGCAAAATTAAGCTTCAGGTACGACAATGAAATAAAAATCTTTCATGATAAACCATTGCACTTCTATGGGGATTAGTTGCCACTCCTAGGCCTCGAAGCATTTGAGTGGCTTGTTGTACCGGCCAATGTTTTGGCTATTCTTGACAAGAGATGATGCTAACATCTGCACCTGTATCAAGTAGCCCATTAAATTCATGTCCTTGAATATGTAGTTTTAGCATGGGGCGAGAATCTAAATTTAAAGAAAGCATATCCCAATCTACACCTGTGGAGCCTAATCCCCTGGAACCTCTTTCTATAGTACAACTGGAAAATTTATCATGTAGGCTGGGTATTATTAATAACTGTGCTATTCTATCTCCTGGTGAAATTACTGATATACCCTTTGGAGAACTGGCTATAATTTTTATTTCACCTTCATAATTGGGATCAATTACCCCAGGACTTATCATAAGTCCTTTTAGAGTAGAAGAACCACATCCCAATAATAAGCCTTCTGTCCCTTTGGGAAGAGGCCCTTTTATCGCTGTGGGAATGATTTGAACTCCCATCTCTAGAGTTAGTACTGTTCTGGCAGAGGCACAGATGTCTAATCCTGTGCTTTCTCTGGTTTGTCTAATGAGGGATTTAATGGATAATGTGTCCTGGGCACTACCTTGATGGTATTGCTGGGTTCCTCCAGTGCCCTGTATATTTGTGGTTGTGGACCCCAGAGCATTGGGCCCCCCTGTCCGCTTTTTGGCAATGGAGCCTGATGCCTTTCTCCACAATATCGTGGATAGACACCTGGTCCTTGTTCGTTTTTTGATAATGGAGTACCCTCTATGGTGGTTTGAGAATGGCATTCATTAGCCCAATATCTCCCTCTACGGCATGGTGGGCAAATACCCGGTATTCTACTCCTTTGATACCTAATTTTGTTAAACCCTCCTCCTATGGGGCAATTCCTTTTAAAATGTCCTGTTTGTTCACAGTTGTAGCATGTTTTTGGCCTGGTATCTAAAGCCTATTGTACAGCAGCTGCCAAGACTTGCCCTTGTTCATTAATGTCTCTACATAATTTAATATATGTGTATAAATCTTCATGTTTCCATGGTCTAATGACTTCTCTGCACCAACGATTTGCTTGCTCATAAGCCAGTTGTTTTATTAATGGCATTGCTTGTTCTGTAATCCCCAAAATATGGTAGCTCTTTGAATAAGCCTATCTACAAATTCAGTGTAAGGTTCATTAGCTCCTTTTATTACCTTAGATAATTGACCTTGTAAACCTCCATGTCCTTGTAAAGTCTTCCATGCTCTAACTGCATCTACAGCAATTTGTAAGTATATGGCAGGATCATATGCAATTTGTTGCTGCTGAACCTCATAAGATCCCTTTCCTAACAACATATCTAGATTTCTCTGAGGATAACCAGCTGCTGCATTTAACCTAGCTGTATACTTGCAAAATTCCTCATTGGCAACCTTCCATAACAGGTATTGTCCTCCATTTAGCACAGCTTTACACATACTAGTCCAATCTGCTGGCGTCATGTTCAAGTTGGTAATGGATTTGATCATGCTTACAGTGAAGGTGGCTTGAGGACCATAGGTTGTTACAGCCTCTTTTAGCTGCTTCACTGTTTTGAAATCTAAAGCATGGGGAATTCACTTCCCTCCTGCCTGCTCAAATACAGGGCATGTTAATATTTGAGGTCCCTTCTCAGGATCCCATCTATCAACTACGGGGTTGGGGGCCTCACAGCATATGGAGGTGGCGCTATTGGTTGGACACTTATGCCCTCTGGTGATAGAAAGGTGTTAGTAGCAGTCTCCTGTTGTAACTTTTCCCCTGATGGCTTTTTCTGCTCTAAACTTTCTTCCTCTGCTGACTAGCTTGAGAGACCTTCTCTTTTACTTGAATTTTTTCCTCTGTCTGACTAGATCGAGATACCTTCTCTTTTACTTAAATCAATATGTCTTATCCTTCCTCTACCATTGTCTGAACTGAAGGCTTTGGACTAAGCAAAAAGATACCAATGTCCACAATGGCAATGTACCAACTGGCAGAGTTCCTGGGCTTTTCTTTTCTATTCTTATTAAATCTTTACCATGATGGTTCCATTGTGATATATTTAACAACTCCTCCTTAAAAAGCCATGGGCTACATTTTTGTATTGTATCAACGTATGTCCTGACTGTTCTTCATTTTACTGAGATGCGTCCTTCTTCTAATAATTTACTTAACACTCTTTCAGTTTGTTTTTTACTAATTCCTGATTCCATATTTCTACTATAACTAAAACACAACCCAACAAGATAACAACAAACAAAACTTAAACAGAATGAAACAAAAATGGAACAAAAAATCATTATATCAGCCTTTCTATCCTCCTGAAATGTCCATCCATCCTTTCTCCCTATCTGTTACTCAGATGCAAATATTTTTCCCTCAAATGTGAATGGTTTTTCTTCCATCTCACCCATCTCCAGGGACAGGCAACTTAAATCAAAAGCGAAACAAAACAAAAGAAGAATCTTAAAATGGCTACACATCCTCTCACCCTGCCCTTGGGGCAAGCAGTTTACCTTATCACTTACCCTCAGTCATTCCCCCGTGTGGGCCACCAAATGCTGCAGTCTGGCTGGGCACAATTCACGAGCCACTTGTCAAGCAGAAACGAAATTATTTTTTAGAACACACACACCGCACCACACAAGCTCTTCAGGAATTCCCTCAGAGCCCAATTGCCACCACCGGCTTCCGGCAAGCCTCTCAACCCCCACTCCTCCCACTCTTGAGGCCGATTGGCTTGGCTGTGTGGGGGGAGCCAAAAGAGTCCCCCAATGAGCAGCTCCGTGGTGGAAACAGCCCAATGAGCATCACCACAGAGGAGCCAATCAGCTGGCAGCTGGAAGTTTGCTGAGGCCACTGTGAGCCAATCAGCTGGAAGTTTGCTGGGGTCGCTGTGAGCCAATCAGCTGGAAGTTTGCTGGGGCCCCTTCGGCTGTGGCTCTCAACACTTCATGTTAGTTTATAACACTGAGCATTGCATGCCTGACTTTTACATAAAAATATCTAAAAACATGTATCTGTAACTTAAGAGCCAGTTGCAAGGAAAACATTACTATCCAATACTATATAATGTCAAGGAGGACCAAATGTACTATATAAGTATACATTTTAATGAGTTTTGAAAAATGAAATGTATTCTATTTTGGGGAAAAAAAGCAGAAACCAACATCAAAAATCAAATAGAACAGGTGTCATGGAGTGAATATTTGTTAATCCTTGTTTTCCATGATGCCCAATACTAAATAAACATGTAAGACCAATTACAAGTGTTAAAGGCAAACATTATTTGAATATACTTACATTTATATTTCTTCCATGAGACATAGTTCACACATAAACAAAAGTGGATGAGTGAAAATACATTCCATATACTTTAACAAATAATTCAATATTGGGAAGAAAATACAAAAGAGCATATTTTATTGAAAACAATTGCCATTGCTGAAATCACTATTTTTTTAAATTCAAAAATTATGTTTGTTACAGACAATTTTCCAGAGTTATTGATTTATGTATAATAAACATCATTTAAGGGATATGTCTGTACAGGTGCTCATGTCCACGCAAACACACACACACACACACACACACACACACACCACACAAACACACATATTTAAAGTATAAAAGAGTATTTTGGTTATTGGAATTTTAATGGATTTTTGATTTTTTATTTTCTTTTGTAACTAAGTCTCTTTTTGCAAGCCAGAGAACAGAATCAAGCTCAGGATCTAGTCCTCTAGGCATCTAGGCCAAGTCGTGAGATCTTTAGGAGAATGGTATAATGTAGCAGTGGTCTACCTCATGTTTTAAATATAGCTCTTGTTGCTCATCCACTGAGACTTATTTTTAAATGTATAAGATTTCTTTTCATCTTATCCCTCTTCCATTCCCAACCTGGGGGTAAGGAACAGGAATACCCATTTCCATTCTAGACTAACTTATCCATCTTTGAGCACATGCCCACCACAAGAATCAAGTAATTCAGACTTTAGGGATCAGGCAGAAGATCTAAGGAATTACTATACCCCAAATGAACAAGTGAATCACCCCCCACCGTGCGCGCGCGCACACACACACACACACACACACACAGGGAACATCTGGAATTAATCACTTCTTTAAAAACCTTCTGTTGGTCTTGGGTTGTAGCTCAGTGTTAGAGTGCTTGCCTTGCATGCATGAGGCACCAGGTTCAATCCTCAACACTGCATAAAAATAAATCAATAAAATAAAAGTGTTCTGTCCATCTAACTAGAAAAAAGTCTAAAAAATCCCCCAACACCCTGTTTCCATGGACGGGCAGCATCAGAGCATCTTGGACAGGAGTCCCTGTGCTTCTCCTTTGCTAAAAGCAATAAAACTTGTTTTTCCTTTTTCTAAAAACCATGTCCTTGTTATTGAATTGGCCTTGGGGACAAAGACCAATCTTTCAGTAACAATACTACCAGGTGCTAGCAGCAGGAGTTATAAATTCTGAAAGGTAACCACTTGTCCTCACTTCACATTAGGAAACAGCAAATAGTCCAGTCCTTAAGGGGATGATCCAAGACCTACTTGATCTACAAATGATAAAATCACCCATACAATATGCAAGCTGCTTAGTCAGTTTTTTTTTTCATCACTGTGACCAAGATACCTAACAAAAACAATTAAGAAGAGAAAAAGTTAATTTTGACTCACAATATCAGAGGTCTCAGTCCACAGAGGACCAACTCCATTGCTGTGGGTCCAAGATGAGAAAGAACATCGTGGAGGATTGGCATGAAGAGGGAAAGACGGTCCCCTCATTGCAGAAAGAAATCAGAAGTCAGGAAATGAGACAATTAAAACCACTATTCTTCCATGATACATGTTGACATGAAAAACTCTGTTGTGCTTTAGTCAGGAAAGGAGGGGAGAACAGAGCATGATGAATAAGCTAACTCATAATTTCAGTGAACATTTTTGGGATGGAACCAGGATATCTTGCCAACATTTTGTCACACATCTGCAAACTGCAGGATTCCAAAGCCCTTAGCTGTACTTTCTGCTCCACATTCTACAGCTGGGTGGAATGCCACTGTGCCTCTTCTCAAGGCTGAGGTGGGTGCTTGTCATTGATGTCTGGAATCTAAGCATAGGAGGAATCCAGTTTGCATGCACAATAGATGTGCATATGGTGAAGTCCTGGCAGGAACACCAGAGTGCCAAGGCTCAGCAAAAAGATAGACAGGAATTCCCTAGATACTGATGCATACTGATGCATTGCCTATGGCAATGGAAGGCACCAATGAAGGACAGCACATAGGAGGAATAGTGCCTTGTAAGACTCAGGAGGGCTTCTGTTAAACTGAAGGTCAACAACCTCATCCTCTGTGCTGGAGACTTGAGCTTTCTACTTTGCTCCTGGTTATTGCAGAAACCAGGTTGGAAGGAGAAGCATGAAGTTCCAATTAATCATATCAACAAAAAATCCCAGGGTGTAAGGGAAAGAAAGAGGAACACTTACTTAGGCAAAGAGAAAGCATTAATGGCTGGTGAGCACACACTTCACATAGAGGACTCAGGATTGCTCCAAACAGGGGTGCAGACTTTGCGCCAGAAAAGTACCGTATTCCAGTTCCCACATACACCAGAAAAATGCAAGGCTCCAGGTATACAGGAATCTGAGAGCTTACTGCCAAGATGACCCAGGATATAGATATAAAACACCATTCTCATGTGATGTAACTATATAGAACTATGCTTCAGATTTGGTGAATTAGAATAAATAAATAAGAATTGTGCAAAAACTCTCAAATTAATTGTTTGTCAAAGTAACAGGAATTTTTTTTATTAAGAAACCAAGCCAAGGAGAACCTGAATGCACTATAGCCTTGGCTCATGAGCAGGAAGGGGCTCACAGCTGGGAAACACCCAGTCAATATTGCAGCCGTGCTCACCAAAAACCAGTTGGGATTATAAATAACAGTCAAACAAGTTTGAAAGATACAGGAAAGTGTGTAAAAAAAGACAAAGGTGGTGACCAGAAGGAGGATGGTTTGGGTAGCTCTGGATTCAGGGGAGGACCTGGGGGAGCTGGACTTGTGAATGTGCTGCATTCTCTGTTTGTGCCTGTGCAGGATGAGCACCATGGAGCTGCTGGCCCAGAGCATGAGCCCCACACACAGGGCATCGGGGAAGGTTAGCAATGCTGCAAACAGTGAGTCTGTGGTTATATTATAACTAACACCAGAACAGTATCCATAATCTTTTAGATTGATGATGGTTTTGTTTCTCTTGTTTCCATTTGTGTACATAAGAATGATGACATTTATAAGCATGTACAGGATACCGCTCAGGAACATGGAGAAACCAATGTACCTGGGAGCTTTCACTTTAAGCCCTGCCCACCTGGAGTCCCAGGAGCTGATGTTGATGGCCCAGGAGACACTCAGAAGGCACATGGTTACAATGGACACACCTCTGCCCACCCTGTGAAGATAGAATAGTAGTTTGCATCCAAAATCACCAAGGGAAAATCCCAAACTAAGTGCTGCCTCTGTCTGGGGAACTTCTTTACAAAGGAGAGTTAACAAGTTGGCCACAATCAAGTGCTGAAGAATCCAGTCTGTGTGTCTTACCCTGCACCCAGTGAAGTAAAGGACCAGGTAATTGAGGAGAAGAGAGGAATTGCCCAGAGCTCCAACCACAGTCTGTGCCAGGAAGATGATTCCTACAGCCACATCACTGGCTGCCATCCTGCCAGGTCCCTGCTGTCCCTTCCAGAGGGTCCTGCAGGTAAAGAGGAGGCCTGGGCTGCATGTGTCTTCTCAAGCAAAATACAGTATTGCCCACTCTCCAGAACCCAAAGTAAATGTGAAAATTTACTTTGAGTTCTTTATTCTATCAGGTTTTAATGAATTTTGTTCAAACAGTTAAAAGCATAAATTGTGCATGAATTCCTGGTATGAAGGCCATACATTGTGACTTCTTGAATCTTCACAACATGAGGCAGGCACTGAGAGCTTTGCATAACAACCAGGAGCAGAAGAATTGCAGAGGTCCAGTGTCTGTTGAATTGTACAGTCTGAATAGGAACAAAGTGCTCTTGAACCTGGCTGAGCAGTAACAGAGACTCCACAGTGAACCACCAAGGATTCCTAGGCTAGTGAGTGAGATTCTTTAAATAATTCCACTGTATATTTAGTTTTGTCTTTTAAAATTCCTATTATTTTCTAAATGCTGGTATTTTAAGCTTTCATTGTAACATGTTTCCATTTTTTGGAAAGAATTATTCTATAAATCAATATCAGTTATGAAGGAACACTGAGACATTTTATTAATGCAGATGCACCATGGGACAGGTGCCTGCTCTATTATATTTCTTTAGTGCATCCACATTAATAAAATATGAAAAGGTTTACCATACATCTTTGCACACTCCACAATAAAATTTCTAGACCAGATTGTGTACTTGATACAACAAAAGAATATTTTCCAACAGGTGAAAACAAGGTGATATATGAATAACAGGTGGATGTTGGAAACCCATAATCCTTTTGTTGACCTATACTCATGAATTCCTTAGCACTTCAAGAGGAAAATAACCTCATCAAAATCTCAAATCACGCGGTTTTAGGATTGGTACAAAGGCCATCTTCATCTGTTTCCTCATGCCCAGAATTAGAGAAAACTTTCTGCTCAACAAATTACCTTAAGATCACTTTCTACACAGGACAAGAGGATATCTGTAAATTTGTCTTTCTCTATATAATAAACATGTAGAGACTACAGGTATACCTATAGACATCATGAAGATTCAGTGTAGAAATCCTATAATGGAGAGGAAGCACCTGACGTCTTGAAAACAACCTCCACATGCACTTTAACTAATCAGTAGAGTCTAGTTCAGCAGCGACCATCAGTGAGGATTACTTTTGTTCAACTAGGAGCCATAAGGGATTGGTGCAGGACCAGCCCATTGCTCTTCACTGCCTGGGCCCACTCCTCAGGAATTTCTCAGCTTCCTCTGTGTGACTTTCACACTCAACCAGGTTCCATCCACAACCCCTTTTTCTGATGTGAACACTTACCCACACTCTAGAAATGGGTCTTCCCTCCTCACAGAGGCTCCACTCAGACTGACCTGCCTCACTCAGCAGGTTCTTTCTCTTCACCAGGATGTGTTCTCAGTGCAGGGGCTTCTGTGACCAGGACATGTGCTGCAGGGATGCAGACAGCTCCTGAGATATAGGTCTGTGACGCTGTGACCTCACCTCCCCTCAGACCAGTAATTATCACTGTCCCTGTAGCAGCAATGGGTGTGCAGAGGACAGCAAATTTTCTCCCCTGGTGACACTTACAAAAAACAATTATAAGTTTCTTGCTAGAACCTCTTAAGAGGTTTCTGGAGTGTTTGGAGAGGCTCCTAATTATTCATGGTCTTTGGAAGAAGATCCTCACCTACAGAGGGGTCAGTAAGTTCTCTGGGCTGACATGTGAAAGACTGGCAGTGAGCTATGCCATCCTATGGCATTCCTTGCTTCCCAAATCCTGTTTCCTCCTATTCGCCATTTCCCTGAGTGGAATCCTCCTTTAAGCTCTTAGTAAAGAAATGGAAAGATGAAATAACCAAGGAGAATTTCAAAACAGACACAAGTAAAAAGAAAATGTGATACCAACCATTCAACTGGAAATTCAGTGGACTCATCTGTGTAAACATGAGTCAACCAATCTATACTTGCTTGTAAAATTCAATTGTAATTAATATCAAAAATTTATAGGGAAATATACTGTACCTACATTGATCCTATTAGTGACAGGAGGGAGAAAAAATATTCATACAAGAAATGGAGAATGCTGTACAAGGTTTCTTATCAGTGTGGCATCAGATGGTTTGAGAGGCCAGATCTACCACCTCTGTAAGTACTAGATTCACCCCTGCTACAAACATTAATTCCAGAGCACCAAGTGCTCACCACAAAAAAGCAAGCCCTTTCTATTGTTTCTAGTTTCTCCAAATCTGCAATAATTTATTTCAATAAATAGATTCGAAAATTGCTGTGATCTTTCCCATTCAGGTCAAGACCTGAGGTAGTAGAGTGCAGTGGGTCGGGCAGTGAGTGCACAGGTGTGAGGAGGAGGCATGAGAAAGAGGACACAGGGGCAGGGCATGGGGAGAAGATGATCCAGTAGTTCCTGGGAAGGTGATGAAGAGCAGGGGAAGTGGGCGGGAGGGAAGGTGGTGAAATGCAGAAGGAGTCAGCACATGGATGGGCTTAAGCACACAGGAGCAAAGTGCTACTGGGTGAGGACACAGAGCACATTTGACACTGCAGACATGGGGTGCATATATTTATTTTGGTTTAGATATGCATTGCCCCATGGACGCTCATGTGTGAGGTATTACAAGAATATTCAGAGGTGGAATGGTTGGGTTTTGAGAGCCTTAACTTCATCAGTGTATTGATCCACTAACAGGGACTAACTGGGTGGTAACTGTGTGCAGGCAGGGTGAGGAAGGCAGGGGTGGTTTCTGGGGCATGTCTTGGGGCTTTTATTTTTCTCTGGTGAGGAACAGTTTCAGTCTCTCTCTCTCTCTCTCTCTCTCTCGCTCTCGCTCTCTCTCTCCTTTTTGATTTTTCTTACCTCTTTACTCCTCTGCCGCCTTACATCATGAAATGCTACTGCATCTTGGCTGGGCTCCCCTCACTCTGCCCCATCCCACTTGCTTCCTTAGGCCCCGCCCTCCCTGCCTGCTGGGGTGGGGCTCCACTCCTTGCTCTGTGATAGATCCTTGCTCTGTGATAGAAAATTTGGACAGAAGCTGGGCATGCTGACCCTGACCGATAACCTTGGTGGCGGGCGGAGGTTTAGGCAGAAGGATCCCAAGTTCAAAGCCAGACCTCAGCACTGTAGGAAGGTAATGTTGCAGTGATGAGCAATCCAGAACAGAGAACATTGAAAATATAGAACTGAGGAGATCCAACATGGCGGCGGGAGCATAGAGATCAAGTCTCTGACCTCTTCAGCTGCGCGGGCATAGGAGTCATAAACTGTCTAAATGCTGTTTGCTCAGGATCACTAGGCAATGCTGAGCTGATGTGGATCTGGGGAGAACAGTTTGGGCTCCTCAGAACACACACCAAGCCCCGATCGGCTGCATTCAAGCTCCGGTTCACCTGCTTCACGTGACTCAGCACTAACGATCCCGCTGAAATAACTGGTCGGCCCTTCTGAACTTACAGAGGTAAAAGCCAACCGAGCCTTCATAGGCAGTGGCCACAGGATTGAAACGGGGCTTGGGAGAGACAGTCATGACCCACCCGTTGCATTGGTCACCCGGCAAAGGGAACTAACGGTCACAATTTGCATGGGATACCACCATGGCAGAGAACTGACGTCACGGGCGGAGGAGATAACTTCATAAACCAGCGCTACAGGTGTGTAATCCCCTCGCCATCTCTCTCCACACAGCGGGGAAACCTTAAGGGCCCCTCCCAGCTCTCCCGTGAGCACGATAGCCAGACCGAGGGAATCAGGAGTGGTGCGGGACTCACGGCGCAGAACTCCCAGCTAGTGCTCCCACCAGTGCTGACAAATGAGGTCTCTTGCACCAGCTACCGGGGGCGTGGCTACCAGAGGGCAAGCAAATTCTCTGGGGGTTCTCTGCCCCAAGCTCTACAAACTTAGGGTCTGAGGGAGGCAAACAGGGAGAATGTGCCCATGCATTCATGAAAACAGGGCTCCCAGGAGCAGCAGACCTGGCATGTAGCCAGTATTGTGGTAAGCGTCATAGGTGAGCAGGGCCTGGCTTGAGGAAACACAAGAGAAGGCCCTAGGCACTCAGGATTGGAGACCCGCCCAGTCTGGGAGGAAGAGCTGCTGCACAGTGATTGGTTCCCACCTATTGAGAGGAGAAGCTTGGCCCAGTGGGCACAGCTCCACTTACTGGAAGAGAAGTTAATCGAACTCTATGACTGCTATTATTATTATTATTATTAATTTGTTTTTTTTCTTTTTCTTTCATTTTCATTTTTTTTGTTGTTGTTCTTTAACTTTTTTTAATGTTTTTAATTTTTTTAATTTTTATTTTATTATTATTATTTTTTTTAAATTTTAATTTTCATTTTTTTATTATCATTATTATTTTTTTTAAATTTTTTCTTTCTTTAATTTCTTTTCTTTTTCTTTTGTCTTTTCATTTTCAATTTTCTTATTCCCCCTTCCTTGAATTCTACCTGCCTACTCTCATTCTATTTAGTGACTTCTTCCCTTCCCTTCTAATATCTTTCCTCCCAAGCATCAAATAAATTTATAAGAGTAAACATTAACTCAGCAGTCAAACAGAACAAAAAGTACCATGAGCAGCATAAAAAAGCAAGGAAGAAAAGGAGTACAAACAATGAAGGACAGCCTAAATATTCAGGAGGACCTAGAGTCATCAGAAAAATGGTCATATAAAGAACTCAAGGAATACCTTAGACAGATGGAATGGAACCTTAAAGAGGATACGAGACAGCAAATCCAAACAGTGAAAGAACACATTGAAAATGAATTACATAAACAGATAAAAAGAAGAAATTAAGCATCTTTATCAGGAGATAGAGATTATAAAAAATCAAACAATAATTCTAGAAATGAAGGAAACAATAAACCAAATTAAAAACTCAAATGAGAGTATCACTAACAGAGTGGAGCAAGTAGAAGTCAGAACGTCAGATAATGAAGACAAAATATATCATCTTGAAAAGAGTCTAGCCAACACAGAAAGGCTGGTAAGAAATCACAAGAAAAACATCCAAGAGATATGGGATAACATCAAAAAAACAAACTTACGAGTCATCGGGATAGAGGAAGGTACAGAGATTCAAACCAAGGGAATGAGTAACCTGCTGAATGAAATAATTACAGAAAACTTTCCAGAAATAAAAAAAGGAAACAGATATACAAATTGTAGATGCATACAGGACACCGAGCACACAAAATCACAGTAGACCAATGCCAGGACATATTGTTATGAAGATATCCAATATACATAACAAAGAGAAAATATTAAAAGCTACAAGAGAAAGGAGGCAGATTACATTCAGGGGTAAACCAATAAGGTTAACAACGGATTTTTCATCACAGATGCTGAAAGTGTGAAGATCCTGGAACAACGTATTTCAAACACTGAAAGTCAATGGATGCCAACCAAGAATTCTGTATCCAGCAAAATTAAGCTTCAGGTACGACAATGAAATAAAAATCTTTCATGATAAACAAAAGTTAAAAGAATTTGCAGCCAGAAAACCAGCATTGCAAAGCATCTTGAGCAAAACACTACACGAGGAAGAAATGAAAAACAATAACCAAAACCATCAGTGGGAAGTGCCTCTATAAAGACAGAGGGCGGGGGGAAAGCTAACCATGGAGAAACAAACTAAATTAAAAAAAAAAAAAAAAGAAGATAAATAATCAAACATGGCTGGAAGTACAAACCATATATCAATAGTAACTCTAAACGTTAATGGCTTAAACTCTCCAATAAAGCGACATAGGCTGGTAACATGGATTAAAAAAACAAATCCAACAATATGCTGCCTCCAGGAGACACATCTGATTGGAAAAGACATACACAGGCTGAAGGTGAAAGGTTGGGAAAAAATATACCATGCACACGGTCCTCGTAAGCAAGCAGGGGTGGCCATCCTCATATCGAATAAAATTGACTTCAAGACTAAATTAATCAAAAGGGATAAGGAAGGACATTATATACTGTTAAAAGGAACCATTCACCAACAAGACATAACAATTATCAATATTTATGCACCAAATAATGGTGCTGCGACGTTCATAAAACAAATTCTCCTCAAGTTCAAGAATCAAATAGACCACAACACAATAATTATGGGTGACTTCAACACACCTCTCTCACAATTGGACAGATCCTCCAAACAAAAGCTGAATAAAGAAACTATAGAACTCAATATCACAATCAACAACCTAGACTTAACTGACATATATAGAATATATCAACCATCATCAAGTGGATATACTTTTTTCTCAGCAGCACATGGATCCTCCTCAAAAATAGACCATATATTATGCCATAGGGCAACCCTCAGTAAATATACAGGGGTGGAGATAATACCATGCATTTTATCTGATCATAATGGAATGAAACTGGAAATCAATGATAAAAGAAGGAAGGAAAAATCCTACATCACATGGAAAATGAACAATATGTTACTGAATGATCAATGGGTTACAGAAGACATAAAGGAGGAAATCAAAAAATTCTTAGAGATAAATGAAAATACAGACACAACATATCGGAATCTATGGGACACAATGAAAGCAGTTTTAAGAGGGAAATTCATCGCTTGGAGGTCATTCCTCAAAAAAAGGAAAAACCAACAAATAAATGAGCTCACACTTCATCTCAAAGCCCTAGAAAAGGAAGAGCAAAACAACAGCAAATGTAGCAGAAGGCAAGAAATAATTAAAATCAGAGCGGAAATCAACGAAATTGAAACAAAAGAAACTATTGAAAAAATTAACAAAACTAAAAGTTGGTTCTTTGAAAAAATAAATAAGATCGACAGACCCTTAGCCATGCTAACGAAGAGAAGAAGAGAGAGAACTCAAATCACTAACATACGGGATGAAAAAGGCAATATCACAACAGACACTACAGAAATACAGAAGACAATTAGAAATTATTTTGAAAACCTATATTCCAATAAAATAGAAGATAGTGAAGACATCGATAAATTCCTTAAGTCATATGATTTGCCCAGACTGAGTCAGGAGGATACTCACAACTTAAACAGACCAATAACAATAGATGAAATAGAAGAAGCAATCAAAAGACTTCCAACCAAGAAAAGCCCAGGACCGGATGGGTATACAGCGGAGTTTTACAAAACCTTTAAGGAAGAATTAATACCAATACTTTTCAAGTTATTTCAGGAAATAGAAAAAGAAGGAGCTCTGCCAAATTCATTCTATGAGGCCAACATCACCCTGATTCCGAAACCAGACAAAGACACCTCAAAGAAAGAAAACTACAGACCAATATCTCTGATGAACCTAGATGCAAAAATCCTCAATAAAATTCTGGCGAATCGGATACAAAGGCACATCAAAAAAATTGTGCACCATGATCAAGTAGGATTCATCCCTGGGATGCAAGGCTGGTTCAGTATACAGAAATCAATAAATGTTATTCACCACATCAATAGACTTAAAAATAAGAACCATATGATCATCTCGATAGATGCAGAAAAAGCATTCGACAAAGTACAGCATCCCTTTATGTTCAAAACATTAGAAAAACTAGGGATAACAGGAGCTTACTTCGACATTGTAAAAGCTCTCTATGCTAAGCCTCAGGCTAGCATCATGCTGAATGGAGAAAAATTGAAGGCATTCCCTCTAAAATCTGGAACAAGACAGGGATGCCCTCTATCACCACTTCTATTCAATATAGTTCTCGAAACACTGGCCACAACAATTAGATGAAAGAAATTAAAGGCATAAAAATAGGAAAGGAAGAACTTAAATTATCACTATTTGCGGATGACATGATTCTATACCTAGAAGACCCAAATGGGTCTACAAAAAAACTACTAGAACTAATAAATGAATTCAGCAAAGTGGCAGAATATAAAATCAACACGCATAAATCAAAGGCATTCCTGTATATCAGCGACAAAACTTCTGAAACAGAAATGAGGAAAAACACTCCATTCACAATATCCTCAAAAAAAATAAAATACTTGGGAATCAACCTAACAAAAGAGGTGAAAGATTTATACAATGAAAACTACAGAACCCTAAAAAGAGAAGTAGAAGAAGATCTTAGAAAATGGAAAAATATACCCTGTTCATGGATAGGCAGAACTAACATCATAAAATGGTGATATTACCAAAAGTTCTCTATAGGTTTAATGCAATGCCAATCAAAATCCCAACGGCATTTCTTGTAGAAATGGATAAAGCAATCATGAAATTCATATGGAAAAATAAAAGACCCAGAATAGCAAAAGCAATTCTAAGTACGAAGTGTGAATCAGGCGGTATAGCGATACCAGATTTCGAACTATATTACAGAGCAATAGTAACAAAAACAGCATGGTACTGGTACCAAATCATGCGGGTGGACAAATGGTACAGAATAGAGGACACAGAGACTAATCCACAAAGCTACAACTATCTTATATTTGATAAAGGAGCTAAAAGCATGCAATGGAGGAAGGATAACATCTTCAACAAATGGTGCTGGGAAAACTGGAAATCCATATGCAACAAAATGAAACTGAATCCCCTCCTCTCGCCATGCACAAAAGTTAACTCAAAGTGGATCAAGGAGCTTGATATCAAATCAGAGACACGGCGTCTGATAGAAGAAAAAGTTGGGTCCGATCTACATATTGTGGGGTTGGGCTCCAAATTCCTTAATAGGAAACCCATAGCACAAGAGTTAATAACAAGAATCAACAAATGGGACTTACT
>NW_025999985.1:570918-642678 GCF_001458135.2 Marmota marmota marmota | reverse complement strand
ACATCAGTGTTCATAGCAGCACAATTCACAACTGCTAGACTGTGGAACCAACCCAGATGCCCTTCAATAGATGAATGGATAAAAAAATGTGGCATTTATACCCAATGGAGTATTATACAGCACTAAAAAATGACAAAATCATGGAATTTGCAGGGAAATGGATGGCACTAGAGCAGATTATGCTTTGTGAAGCTAGCCAATCCCTAAAAAACAAATACCAAATGTCTTCTTTGATATAATGAGAGCAACTAAGAACAAAGCAGGGAGGAAGAGCAGAAAGAAAAGATTAACATTAAACAGATACATGAGGTGGGAGGGAAAGGGTGAGAAAAGGGGAATTGCATGGTAATGGAGGGAGACCCTCATTGTTATACAAAATTACATATAAGAGGTTGTGAGGGGAATGGGAAAATAAACAAGGAGAGAAATGAATTACAGTAGATGGGGTATAGAGAGAAGATGGGAGGAGAGGGGAGGGGGGATAGTAGAGGATAGGAAAGGTAGCAGAATACAACAGTTACTAATAGGGCATTATGTAAAAATGTGGATGTGTAACCAATGTGATTCTGCAATCTGTATTTGGGGTAAAATTGGGAGTTCAAAACCCACTTGAATCTAATGTATGAAATATGATATGTCAAGAGCTTTGTAATGTTTTGAACAACCAATAAAAAAAATAAAAAAATAAAATAATCTTTGCCAGGTCTTTTCATCACAACAGTTATGGGGTTTGGATGTGAGACAATTCAAATTTAGAAGAGAGATTGATTATGAAAGACTTAGCCCAATCAGTGACTTAATTTCCTGATGGGTTAATTGAGAGGTAACTCAAGGTGGGTAGGGTGTGGGTCATTGGGGGCTTGCCTTTGAGGTATAAAATGGAGGAGGATGGGGTTGGCAGAGACAGGTTTGAGGTTGAATTGGGAATTGAGGATTCCTTTTTATCTTACAAATGGAGTCTCTCTTTACTTCCCAATCATCATAGGAGCATCTTCCTTCTTCCACAGTCTTCCACCACGTTGTTCTGACTCACCTCCAGCCCCAAAGTATGGAGCTGCCTGTACAGGACAGAGACCTCTGAAACAATGAGACCTGAAATCATTTTTTTCTCCTTAAAATTGTTCTTGTCAATTCTTTTAGTCACAATAGCAAAAAAGCTGAATTAAATAGCAGTAAAATCCTTGACTATAACGGTTTTCTTTGGATTAAAGGGGATCCTGGGGATGGGGTGTGAGTGAGAAAAATAGCAACGGTAGGTGTCTGGCAACATTAGAAGATGTAAGGTCTCTGAGATGTTGGTAAACAGGATTGAGGATGGGCTTGCTGTCCTGGACTTAAGTAGAGGCTATATACAGATTGGCTGTAAAGGGGGCAGAGACTGGGGAGAGATAGTGGGTCTTAGAGACAAGATAGACACAGGGCATTGAGGGAGCTGGAAGGGCGTGCATCGAGAGAACTAGGGAGGCCAGGAGAACCACGAATAGCAAAGACCACGTTCAAAGGCAGACTCTTCTAGAGTTCAAGGCTAAGTGTGAGGAGACTTTGCTCCACCCATGTGGCATAGCTGGAGGACAAGCAGAGACACCAGAGAAACCAAGGGTCGTGTCCTGACTGACCCCACACATATGTTGAACACAGAGCTCTGCCCCCAGGAGAAAAATGGAGGAGGATGGGGTTGGCAGATGTGGGTTTGAGGTTGAATTTGG
Source organism: Marmota marmota marmota (assembly GCF_001458135.2). Taxonomy (NCBI): domain Eukaryota; kingdom Metazoa; phylum Chordata; class Mammalia; order Rodentia; family Sciuridae; genus Marmota; species Marmota marmota. The sequence goes on along the minus strand of NW_025999985.1, from coordinate 640,972 downwards.
AGGTGAGGTTTCCTGGGGTGAGTTCAGGATTAAGGAACTCTGCCCTTATTTTCTGCTGCAGTGACCTAACTTCAAGTCTCTCAACATCTCAGTGTTCAATGATGACAGTTAGAGCATTTACCCTGTCACCACCTCTCTGGTCAGCTGTTCCTTCACTGCCCTCTTTCTGGTCTGTGGCGGGTTCTGGGTCTGCCCTTCCATCTTCCTCCTTTGCCTCTATTTCTATCTTTGTCTCTATTTCTATCTTTGCCTCTATTTCTATCTTGTATATTAATGACTCAGGATATATCTACCCCTCCATTTAATACGTTGGAGTTTGAAAATTTTTTATCTTGACACAATCGGGAGGACCTGGCCAGAGGAAGGTCAGTTCCCATTCTTGATCAGCTGATTATGTACTTTTTCAAACCACATCTCTAACTACGACCTCACACACTACCTACTGGGCACCTGACCAAATTCCCCGAGGGCCAGGTCCAGACAGGGAGAGTCCCTGAATGCCAGAGCCCATGGAGTTGTTCAAATCAGTCAATGCCCAGAGCCCTGGGAGCCCTGGGATGCCCATCTTGGTTACCCGACTCAAGCCATCCCCATCTTACTGTTACCAGGTCTCTAGAAACAGCTCCTCTGTGGTCCCCCCGAACTCCTCTCCATGGCTGCAGTAAATAGAGAGGATTCGGTTATTCTTCCAGCCAGATGTCAGGGGCTTGCATCTTTCCTTCATCTTTGAATCAAATAGATGATAGGCACCTCCTCCTCTGTTCTTTAGTCCCTGGTGAACATTGGGTTTCCAGCACCTTTTCCTACCCCTGCCCATTGGTGACTTCAGCCCAAGGTCACCTTTCCCTTTTGTTCTCTGTTCCTGTGACCATTAACCTCCTTACCCCAGACCCAAATATCTCATTCACTCCATTTCTTTGCACATCCTTCTTCACTGTGCCCTCAAACACCCTGGAAATCTTAGGATAAAAATTACCTCTTAACCCCGTGTACACCACCCACCGCCATCTCTCTTTAAACCACTGTCTACACCACCTGACCCCACCGTCTGCACCTCAGGTGAGCCCATGACTTCCACTTCCTGCACTCTCCCATCTGTCACTCTCCAGGACACCACTCTCAGACATGACCCCACACTTCAAATTGCTCACCACACCCCCCACATTGATAGCAGTCATCGGTCTGGTAAATGCTGTGTATGTAAAATATTTCCCTGCTGTGGTGCCGTGGGTTGGGTGGAATATAAAGGAAGGACGTGACCACCCTTTCCCTGGCACTCACTGGCTGATATGCACACCGTTCTGCATGTGCAGAGTTACTGAGCTGCACACACACCAGCTGCCGTGGGAAATATCAACATGAGAGGGTCTGTGACACTTGTCTGCTGTTTGCTTGTGGGTTAACAGGGCTCCACTTCATGCTTTGAGTAGAACCCTGCTGCTCTTCCATTGAGGCTCATTTTATTAGTGACACCTCCCCTTCCTCTTCTCCCTGCCCCCCCCCCCAACCATGGGGGAAGCAAGGTGAACCTTGTGCACATCCTAAGAACAGTTATCTTCCCCAGCTCATGGTCACAGGAATGAGGGAATCCAGACTCTGGGGATACAGTGGAGAATTAAGCAATGGCTGTCCCTAAGGTCACAAATGACCATGACTCCTGACAGGGCACAACTGGATTGTAGCCTTTTTATCTCCACTTTAGAAGCCCAAAGTTTTCCTGGCAGTGAGACTCGCAGCCTCTGGGACAGAAGCATTCTGCATTTCTCTTTTACCTGCAAGGCATAAATTTTTTCTTGCTCTTGTCAAAACCTTGCCCTCATTATTGAATTGGCATCAGTGTTAAGGACTGAGGATAGGATCAAGGTCTTAGTATCAGTTGTGCATGAAAGTGAGATTGGGGAATGAGGGTGTGTAGGCATATAATTGAGTCCCTAGAGAATGTGAGAACATACTATGGTCTTACATATTGATCTGAGTGTGGAAATGGATTTTCTTTTGTGTTGTCATCCATATGGCTCTATTCCATGTATGTAAATGGAGTGCACACTGAAGAATTAGTCTAACGTGGTGATATTGGCAAGCCAAGGAGATAAATGTGCAATCCAGATGAAATGGAAATTAGCAAATGTGTGTAATGGACTCAAGGATAGGGTCACTGCTTTTTTAAATCTCCCTCTGCCCCTTTCTGGCTCCTCCAAGTGCTGTTCATACTCACATGAACCTTCTACTGCCTGAGTCCTGTCAGTGATGTACAAAAGGCAGATTTCCAGGCAAATATGCTCACTTAGCTGTAAGAGAGCCTTCAGGAGAGACAAGGAGGTGGACTGAAGTGGAGAATCAGCCTTACCCCAGTGAGGTCAGGCCTTTGCCTTTAAGCTACCAGGAGTGGTCTCCAGGCCCTGGAACTCTCATTCCTGAGGGGAGGGGCTGTGTTTGCTTGGTGCTTGGCCACCAGACACTCTCAGGATGTGGTCTGTGCTGAGTTTGTAGCCATGTGGTGAATGCCAGCCTCAGGAGTGGCTGAGGCTAAACACAGCCACGTGGACAGCGTGTGACAGGGCTCAGGAGCGGCTCTGGGCACCAAGGCCTGGGTGAGCTGTTCTGGTTGACAGAATCCAGAGGTGCTGGGAAGCAGAGCATCTGTGACCCACAGAGAGCAGGTCGGGAAGCTCCACAGGAGCCTCTCCTGGACTCTGCCTGTCAGCGTCTGCCCTGGGCTGGCTGAAACCTGCCTCCCTAACCTGCAATGAATGGTAATCATCGGCAAAAGAGTGTTCTGTGGATGTCATGAGTGCTTCTGGGGAGTTTTGGAGTCCAAGAGCGATTGAGGGAACCCCCCAGACTGACAGATGGGTCAGAGGTGATTGTTGTCTTTTGTTTCTTGTGTCCCTCAACGTCTCCTTCAGCATAAAACCCTCATGGACAAATGGACTGTGGACATGGTTCAACTTTTCATAAATCAAAGGATTGTTTTTGACCATGAAAATTCACAGTTCTTCCTTACTTCCTTAGTTACCTGTCAATGCTAATTTATTTAATTTGCTTGCAAAAGTATGTTTCATGATTCTGAAAAACTTGTAGTGCTGTTGGATTGAGGTGGTAGCATCTGCTTGTATGAGATTCAATATGCTGGTGAGTTTGTGACAGAGTGTCATAAACATCTATCTTCTAGTGATACTGTTCTGATTGGACTTCCTACCGCTGCTGGGGTAATATTCATAAAGTAATTTTCCTACAATATTTTATATCATAATATTCAAATTAAGTCACTCAATTATACAAATATGTCCAGGGCATTCTAAATCATGACATTATATTTTTGCTTTTCCTTTTATCTCATTAGACATCCTTCTCAGATTTCTCCCTTTATATTTATGTATATATGTATTTACTTATTTTGTCTCTTCTTTTCTTTCCTTCTTTTTTTGAGAATCAGAAACTCAACTATCTGAATATTAAGAATTAACAATAATTAGGGTGGAAGAACTCAGGCAAGTCTGGATTCCAGTGAGACACACAAATTCTTGGCACGTCCCTCATAGGTCACCCCTGAAAATGTTCTGAACCTTCCATATGAGATCCTGTGAGCCTCTAGGGATCATGGAAAAGCAGAATCCTCTCTCAAACTCCTCAACACTTATTTTGAAGTTACTAACAAGGAACTCATGATTGATTTAGTAATTAGCAAGTGAGAAAAAAGTTTTTCAACAGTGTCCCCAGGCCTGCACTGTCATTGCTTCTACAGGTGAAGTGACAATTGCAGTCCTGAGGGGAAGGGTGGTCACAGGAGCACAGACCTTTATCTCAGGACCCATCTCCCTCCCTCCCACCATACTGGCTGTGAGGACTTCACACTGAACTTACCACCTTGCACACAAGAAGCACAGTGAGTGTTTTTTGTTTCTGTCTCTGAGGCAGAGTGTGTAAGGAGGGATATTTGAGGAAGAGAATTTGGGGTAGAAATAGATTTGGAGCCTGTGTACACAGGGAGAGGAAGAGTTTTTGGGTTATGAGCCGAGTTAGTAACAGGGGCCGTGTGTCTGACCTGTGGAAACCCAGGATGGCTCCAAAGGGAATGTAATAAAGTCCTCACTGAGGTTGACTATTGTTAATAATCCCAGATGTTGATATAAAAGTCTGGTTGTGTAGATGCTGAAGCACTGTGGTAGTCAAAGCACCCTGCTGTCCACAGTACATCATGGACTAAATCATTGGTATCATTGTAGCTGTGTTTACCTTGTCTTCATGCCTACAGTAAAGATGAGGATAAAACCATGAGGATGTCCTAATCCTGAACAGAAATCCAGACCAGCATCCATTTCTGATCCACTCGGTGGAGATAGAAATTGTGTCTCCACTGTATCACCTATAGTGTGAGGCTCGTGGTGAGAATTCTTCCCGTGATGAACTTGGAACGCACCAGGTAAGGGATGTATCTTTATGAGTGTTGTCAGTGGTTGTCAGGACCAAAGGTACTTTGTGTTGTTTCCTCTGGTTTCTTAATGTTCTTACCTTAACCCAAGTCCCTGGCATGTATTGATTTGTATTTCAATCCACCCAGTGCCCAGGAGTTCCTGGTCTTCATTTTCCATATAAAACTTTCTTTTGTCTTTTAAAACTTGAATTTTTAATCAGAATTTTAATAGGTGTTGGTAAATATAAGCTTTTAACATGGAATTTCTAGGGACTTAATTTTATCCTGTTTTATCAGCTATTATTATTTCATGTGTCATGGTTTAGGAAAAAAGTATTTCTCAATAATTATTTATTTAGTATTCTACTATACTTTTGTTCTACTATAACTTTTGCTTTTATTGGTGCATTATGGTTTTGCAGTACAGTTGGTTCGTTTTGACTTAACCATACATGCATGGGGTTTAATCAGGTTTGTATCAGTCCCCAGTGCTTCCTCTTTCTCTCCCCTTCTCCTTCTTTCCATTTCTCTTTGCCAACTGTACTGGTTTTCCTTTTATTTATCAATTTTAATTGGCCCTTTAGATATGCATACAGGTGGAATTCATTGTGGCCTACGTATCATGGACATAGTGTGATATTGTCAAATTCGTTCCCCATTTCCTCCCTTCTCTGTCCCTTCTCCCTCCCCCTTAATCTGATTCTCCTGGCCCATCAGTCTTCCCTCGTAAGACCCCTTCCCCTGATCCCCTTACTTCACACTAGCTTCCACCTATGAGAGAAACCATTCACCCCTTGAGTTTCTGAGTCTCTTATTTCACTTAGCATGATGCTCTCCAGTTCCATCCACCTACTGGAAATGCCATAATTTTATTTACTTTTATGGCTGAGTAAAACTGCAGTGTGAATATACCCCACATTTTTTTAACTCCTTCATCTCCTGGTGGGAATCAGGTCTGGTCCATATCCTGGCTATGATGAATAGCTGTCCACTAAATATTGATGTGCCTGCAGCATATAGTATGGTCAGTTTTGTTCTTGTGGATAAATACCAAGGAGTGGGATAGCTGGGTCATATGGTTGTGCCATCTCTGATCTTTTGAGAAATCTCCATACTGCTTTCCAAAGTGGTTGTACTAATTTACAGTCACACTAACAGTGAGTGAACCTCCTTCCCCACTTACCTTCCAGCATTTATTATTGTGTTCTTATGATTGCCGTTCTAACTGGAGTGAGATGGAATGTTAGTGTATTTTGATTTTTATTTCCCTAATTTCCAGGTTGTTTAACAATTTTTAATTATATTTGTGGGCCATTTATATTTCGTTTTTTTGGGGGAAATGCCTCTTCATTAACCCATTCATTGATTTGATTATTTGAGTGGGTTTTTTGTTGTTTTAATAGGAATTGAACCTAGGGGCACTTAGTCTCCAACCTACAAACTCAGCCCATTTTTATTATTTATTTTAAAACAGGGTCTCTCTAAGTTGCTTAGGACCTTGTCAAATTGCAAAGTCTGGAATTGAACTCTCAATCCTATTGATTAACCTTCCAAACTGCTGGGATTATGGACTTGCATCATTGCACCCGGGGATATTTGTTTTTCTTTATTGTGTTGTTTTTACTTTTGATTTTACACATTTTGAATTCTTTATATATTCTGAATGTTACCCCTCTGTCAGAAGAGAATCTAGCAAAGGTTCTCTGTTATTCTGCAGAATCTCTCTTCATGATCTCCACTGATATTAAGAAGCTTTTTAATTTGATGTCATCTCTCTTGGTTTTATTTCTTGAGTTATGGGGTCTTGTTAAGACAGTTGGTGTCTGCACGAATATGTTGCTATGTTGAGTCTATTTCTTGTTCTAGCAGTAGCAAAGTTTTTCCAGACTTTGCAGTTTGGCAAGGTCCTAAGCAACTTAGAGAGACCCTGTTTCAAAATAAATAATAAAAATGGGCTGGGGATGTAGCTTGAAGACTAAGTGCCCCTGGTCTTAATTCCTACTAAAACAACAAAAAACTCTCCCAAATAATCTAATTACTAAGTCTTTCATCCACTTATTTGACTTTTGATCAGGTTAGGAGATGAGGATCTAATTTTATTCTTCTACACATGGTTATCCAGTTTTCCCAGTTCCATGTGTTAACTGGAAGAAAAGACTCTCTTTTCTCCAACATATATTTTTGGCAGTCTTGTCAAGTATCAGTTGGCTGTGACTCTCTGTCTTCTATTTCATTGGACTTCATATCTTTTTGATGTCAATAATCTGTTCTTTTTCTCCTATAACTCTGTGGTATAATTTGAGGTACAGTATTATGATTTCTCTAGCACTAGTCTTGCTCCTGATTGCTTTGGCTATTCTGGGTCTTTTATTATTTCAAGAGAATTTTAGGACTGTTTTCCTAGTTCCATGGAGAAAGTTATTTGGTATTTTGATGAAGATTTCAAGGAATCTGTATAGCGTTTTTAAAAATGCAAACATTTTAACAAAATTAATTCTGCCTATCCAAGTATATGGGAGGTCTTTCCATTTTTTAAGGTTCTTTTAAATTTCTTTCTTCAGAGTTCTGAACTTTTATTTATAGAAATCATTCAACTCCATGGTTAGATTTATTCCTAGTTATTTTTTTCTTGAGGTTACAGTGAATGAGATTGTTTTCCTGATTTCTTTCCCAGCAGTGTAACTGTTAATATAGGGGAAAACTATTTATTTCTGAACATTGATCTTGTATCCTCCTACTTTGGTGAATTAAGGGTCTTGATGTTTAGCATTAGATTAGCATTAGATTATTTATTGGGGATATTTCTAATTGTTTTAGTGTAGGCATTCAATGCTATGAATTTTCCTCTTAGTACTGCTTTTATACTGTCCCAAGAATTTTAATATGTTTTATCTCTGTTCTCATTTATTTCTAAAAAACTTTTTATTTTTTCTCTCATTTATTCTATTATTCATCCCTCACTTAAAAATGTATTCTTCAATTTCTATGTATTTTTATGATTTCTATATATCATGCTGTTGACTTATAGTTTCATTGCCTTCTGATTGGATTCACAGGAAAATATCATTTTTTTTTGTATTTGTAACACTTACATAGTAACATAGAATATGATCTATTTAAAAAACCAAAAGTGTCCTAGAGAGATCTGTATTGAGAACTTCTCATGGGTGTGCTGTCTTTGGGTTACTTCTCTCTGTTTCAACTACAGCAATGGATGTCCATAGGTGGGACCTGGGGGCCCATCCGTAGCTGTTTCTACTTGGGGCCTGGTCATTCTGCTTTTTGTCTCTTTTATTTTTTGTATTAAGGTATAGCTGATGATTGAGTATCATTAACTTGTGTATCATTGACTGAGTTTATTTCAGCAGCAGAGTTTCTACCCTGTGAACTCATTGGGTCATTATAGATTCCAGCACTTCACAGAAAAGGGGCACACAAACAATAAACAACAACCTATGTAAACATTATACAGCATTAAGCTAAATACTTGGCTCCTACTATGCCATTTACATTGTTAATTGCAATAAAAAACATAAATGGTAGGGTCAGCAATTTACAGCAGCAAAAAAACAATAAGTAACCATGAACTGTATCTGCAATTAAAGCAAACAAGAGGTGTCAAGAGTGGCACCCACAGCAGTAATAATGCAACAGCATTAATGGTGGGGTCAGGAGTTATATAAACAATTAGTGCTAAAAGACGATAAAAACAGAGTTAACTAAGAGAAAAGGACATGTGATAAGAAGGTAGAAAAGAGTTCATGCTTTGAAAGATTGAACAGAGAGAATGCAGAGGAGATGTAGCATGTGATGGTTTAAGGAAGTAGGGGAAGGGCTGGGGGTTTAGTCAGTGGAGGGGCACTTGCTTATCATGTGTGAGACCCTGGGTTCGAATCTCAGCATCACATACAAATAAGTAAAATAAATGTCCATCAACAACTAAAAATATTTTTTAAAAGAAGAATGGAAAGTTAAAAGTAACAAAGTAAAGGGAGAATGCAAGAGAAAATAGTAGAATTTGGCTAACACAGAAGAAAAGAGAGAAAATAAACCAAAGAAACAAAAAAAAATGAAAACAATAGAAAATAAAACCAAATTACTCATCAAAACGCTAACCCTCAATAGACAAGGCAAGGAAAAATTTTTAAAAAATGATAGACATTTGAAAATGCTACAAGTGAGGGAAAAATAAACAAATATGTGTATGTATATGTGTGTGTGAACCAGTGAGCACATCAAAGCACATAAAAGAGGAGGAAAACAAAACAAACAAACAAAAAAACGATAATGAAAAAGTAAGGACTCATTTCCACTGAGGGGATCAAATTAATTCTCTTTTTTCACAATGACTATCAAATATTAGTTTATGCTGCACATGTTGAATTATGCTTTCTCTCCACTGCTCTCATTTTCCATTGCTTCATCCAGGTTATCATCACCTGATTTGTAAAGTTGACTTCTCTAAGAAAACAATCTGGAACTCCCCCATTCATATGTACCTCTTGATATTTTCACAATGAAAGTTGTACTTGGTGTAAAATACACACCCACAGACAGGTACTGCAATATTTCCCAGGCTGAGTTTTAATGCCTAGTTCAAACCTCACTTCTGCCCCAGCCTCCTGAGGGGCTGGTGACTACAGGTATAAACCACTGGGCCTCACTACAAAATTTTTAATGAGTCATTTTGTTCACAGGAAGAACGGTTGCAATCACTTAAAGGAATATGTGCTTGGAGAGGGAATGGACTCCAGAGACGTGGCCATGGGACTGATGCTCTTATCACAGTCTGCAGTTGGAATTCTGGGAAATTTCTCTCTGCTTTATTATCATTTAGTCCTTTTCTGCAATGAGTACACATTAAGGTTCACAGATTTGATATTCAGGCACCTGGTCATAGCCAACTTTTGGTCATTCTTGGCAGAGGAATTCCCCAGACAATTGCAGCTTTTGGGTTGAGGTACTTCTTCAGTGATTTTGTATGCCAACTTATTTTGTACATGCAGCGAGTGGGCAGGAGTGTGTCCATTGTCATCACCTGCCTCTTGAGCATCTTCCAGAACATCACCATCAGCCCCATGAACTCCTGTTGGAAGGATCTCAAAGGAAGAGCTCCAAAGTACATTGGCTTCTCCATTTCCCTCTGCTGGATCCTGTACATGGTGGTGAATTCCATTTTTCCTCTCTATGTGCTTGGCAAATGGAATAGCAAAAACCTGACAGAGAAATCATATTTTAGGTATTGTCTTTACATTGGTCCTGACAAGATAACAAACTCATTATATGCAGCATTGTTTGTATTTCCTGAGGTTGTCTTTTCCGTGCTCATGATCTGGTCCAGTGGCTCCATGGTTCTCCTTCTGTACAGGCACAAGCAGAGGGTTCAGCACATTCACAGCATCAAAGGTTCCCCCAGATCCTGCCTTGAGTCCAGAGCCACTCAGAGAATCCTTGTCCTGGTGTGTACATTTGTGATATTCTATACCCTCTCTTCCTTATTAAATGTTTTTGTAACCCTTTATTTTAATCCCAGTTGGTGGCTGGTGAACACTAATGCCCTTATCTCCATGTGTTTTCCCACTCTCAGCCCCTTTCTTCTTATGAACTGGATAGAACTCCATTCTATCCAGGCTCTGCTCCTAAGGAATATAAAATTCTTAATTCTGAAATAAGTATGTGTATAGTATGTGTTGAGACAATGTGCAATTGTTTAGTCATTCGTCATGCTCAAAACACCAGTCCAGAAACTATGGAGGAGTCACTTGTCTTTCTATTGTAAACTCCAACGGACATTGGTGTACTCAGCTGCCTAAATGTGGGAGCTACATATTCATTGTGGAAGGAAGTAAAGCTGATTGTGTTTATGCTGTTCACAGTAACCTGTAGATTGTCATTTAAATTCATATAGCTGGAGACAGATCAAATAAATGAGTTCCCAGTCCTTGAAAGTTGGTTTAATCACAATGACTGAACAAGTGGTGTACTCCTGAAAACATTTGCCAGAAGAAAATACAGTGGAGAAATGAGTGGTGGATAAAGGAGTATGACAATTATCCGCATATTTATCTCAAATGTTCCTATAATATGGAGAGCATTTATTGAAGAGTGAAACCAGATCCAAAAGTTATATGGGTTAGATGTGGAATTAATAGATATGTTTCCAAAATTATATCATTAGTGTGATCAGAGGATGAAAATGAAAGATAGGCCCAGACAGGAGTAGGTTGATGGTGGTGGTCCTGCAGGTTGGAACCGAGTGCACCACACAGAGGAGCAGTGTCATGCAGGCATCCTGCCTTGTGCAGGGTAATGCAATCCAAGATCCCCAATGCATTTTGGAACCCATGTACACTACTGAACCCTATAGTAGTTTGGAGGCCCCAGTTAAAAACAATGTGGTTTGGAATCTAGAGCAGCCAATCAAGTCCACACCAGAAGGAACAAGAGGCGCCCATCATTTTATTTACCTTGATCCTATCTCCATTTCCTAAGCTCCCAGGGTGCTCTGAAAGCATCCACTGTTCAACTATAGCGTAACCGAAAATCAATACCCTAGCAGAGGCTGAAGGGATCAGATATGGTGCTAAAAACCAACAAAAAACATATCCAGAGAGAAGTTTCACTAACTTGTCTGAAACTCATTTCTCATAATTTTTCTCCGTTTGACCTGCCTCAGAATTTGATCACTGTACACACACTACAACTCTTGGGGCACATGTCAACAATAAGCAGCAGCAATTGTTTAATAGTGAAGCATTTAGAAGAGTGACAGTGCCTGACTGTGTGACAGATGAGAGTGACAGAGGACACAGAGAAATGGGATGACAGGGTTAAGACAGTGGAGCGGAGACCCTGAAGGGTGGGTTTATAAAGTGCTGGGGGAAGAGCAGAAGGTGGAGAGTGAGAAGACAGAAGGATACCACATGTTGCTCAGGGGCTCAAGTCAGTTCTGGGCTTAAGTTACAAAGACAGCGTGTGTGAGGACGTTAAGGATACTGGGTTCTGGAGAAGAGGAGGATGACAAGGTGTCCCATTAACAGAGGGTAAAATGACAATGCATGGTTCAAAGGCATAATAAGGTTATGATTTGTGGGAATGTGATGAAGTGTGTTTGGGGGAAAGGAGCTGAAGAGGGGGAGGTAGATCTTGGTGACCAATGGACTGAGACACATACAGGTGTAAATAAAGAAAGTGGAGCCAGGGGGACCTGATAGACATGGGGAGGGAGAAAAGACCTGCACAGGAAAGGTAGGGAGCCTGACAGAGGATGGGACCTCGGGCATGAGTGGGCAAAAGCACCCAGGAGCAAAGGGTAGGGCGTATGGAGTTATGGGTCGTGGGTCAAGGTCATGCATGCAGGATATGGAGGAGCTGAGGATGCCTGATATTTGATCACTGTGGGAGGCTGCCTGCCCATGGGCTAGCTTCCTGTCTCAACCTTGAGTAAAGGGGATGTTTGGTCTGGCATCACCTCACAGACACTGTGTGAAGCAAGTGGCCTCCACCTTCATTCGGCAAAGAAGTTTGTTTTAACCCTGGACTTGGTCATTACCCAATGGGTTTAGACAACCTTCTTTGGAAACCCTATCCCCTGCCTTATTTGGTGAAGAACATTCCAGCAAAGCTATTTTGTGTTTCTCCCCTATGAAATATATTCCTGTGCAGGCTGTCTTTCCAGCACTGTCCAGCATGGAAGCTGATCCTTATGGTCGCAGAGCCGTCCTACCTTCGACCTGAAAACCTCATGTCAGTGTGCGGTATGATTTTTTCCCAATGTTGCTCTTTTGAAACCAGCTCATCTCACCAACATGGGCAGGTGGCAAGAGATCACTGTGGCTTTCCACATCACACCCTGTGCATTCACAGCAAACACCAGAGCCTGTTTAAATGCTGCATGTGGACAATGCTGTCCTTTCTGTGTGTGGCAGGATGAAAGGAATGTAAAGAACACACAAGGCCACATTCTTTATGGAATTCACAGGCTTATGGATAAGCACAAACTTACATATCTGTACAAGGTACTGAGACACAGAATGAAGATGAATGTGTGAGTGATTATGTGACAGAGTGGGATATGACCATTGTGTTGGTGTCTGCATTGTGAGTGTGTGTGAGGTGAAAGCAAGAGTCTGGGAATGATGGTATGTATGTATATGCTCTAGTATGCCTGAGTATGGGTGTGTACACTCTGTGTTGAAACATACACATGAGCTGAAATATACATGTGGTGTTGATACGGGGCATAGCCGAAGATGCAGGGGAGTGGCAGTACTTTGAAATTTTCACAGCCTGGAGCAATTATCAGATAGAAGCTCACTCAATAGTACTTGCATAAAAGTGGAAGATGTAATCATCCCTTCATAGGTGTAGAAATACAAACAATATAAAAAAGCCAGGGAACAACCCCCGTTCTCCCTTAGTTTACAACACTGCAAAACCTGACCCCCATTTACAACACAGTGCAGAAAATATTAGATAAGTATTTAGAAAGTTTATACTTTAAAAAAAGGAAGGAACTAAGAGATAAAATATCAAAAATGAAAGATCATTTCAATAAATAGACAGATTCTGGGAAAAATACCCACAAAAGACTCAATAAATCAAAATAAAAATTTCATAGAAAGCATCACCAATATATGAGATCAAAAAGTAGAAAGATTTTTCTCTTCCCAAATATAATCTATACAATCTAGAAAATAAATTTGACAGTAAAGAAAGGATGCATAAAAATAATGACTAGAATATTCAAGGAATATAACATTAAGAGACCCATCTAAAAGTCATTGGCATAGATGAAGCCCAAGATGCATATGCTATTACCCAACAGGGTGGAGAGGTGACGAGTAGAGGTTCAGTGCATTAGACACAGGAGAATGAAGGAAGGGAGAGGGGATAGGAATAGAAAAGACAGTAGCATGAATCTGACAACTTTCCTATATCCATATATGAATACACTACCAATGAAACTCCACTTCAGTACAATCACAAGAATAGTATCCTAACTAGAACAAATTATACTCCATATATGTATAATATGTAAAATACACTCTACTGTCATGTATATCTAAAAAGAAAAAATTTAAAAAATACTACAAAGTTTGCACAACATCTTCAAAGAAATAGTATGAGGAAAGTTTTCAAATCTTAGGAATGATATGAAAATCCACATGTAAGAGGCATTTTAAAATCCAAATAGATAATATCCAAAATAAGGTCCTCTTTATAACACATCAAATTAAAATTCCTAACATAGAAAACATTGTTAGAATTTTCTAACCACGAAGATAAAAATGGCACATCTCATTTAGTAGCCCAAAACTTAAAAGCCAAAAGGATCTGAAAAAAATATATGAATCCTTGAAAGATAATAGGTGTCATAGTTTCTATGTCAATAGAATTCTATAGTTCAGAATTGGTGATGAACAGAAACTAAAAGAATTTATAGCCACTAAGCAAGCAGTACAAGTTACAAATAATGAAATATTACACACAGAAGAAATGAAATTAGAAATCACTAACAAGACAAAACAGAGCCCATCTAAACTGGAGATTAAATAATACACGTATGAATGAGTAACAAGTCACGAAATACATCAGAAATCAAAATGGCAGGAATAAAAATCATTTTCCTATAATAACATGAAATGCAAGTGATATAAATGATTCAGTCAAAAATGTACTGGCAGTTTGGATTTAAAAATCCTCCAACCATGTGCTGTGTACATAGACTCAAAATAAAACACCCACAGAATGAGGTGAATGCATGAGAAAGGATAGCTCATGAAAATGGAAACTGGAAACAAGCAGGGGTAGGTATTCTCATATCAAACAAAATAAACATCAAGCCAAAATCAATCAGAAGAGTTAAAGAAATTGATATACTGGGGCATAATCCAAAAATAACATATTGTAACTATTTATGCCTCAACAATGGTGCCTTTATGGACATAAAATAAACCCTTCTCAATATTAATAATCTAGTAGACCACAAGACAACAATTTTGGGTGATTTCAACACAGATTCTTCACAACTAAAAACTACTATTAATCAAACAATCATTTAGAAAATATTTCATCAATCAACAACTGAATTCCCTTTCTTCTCAGTGTTCCAAGGAACATACTCTAAAATAGATCACATTTTAGGGAACAAAGCAAATCATAACAATTACTAAAAATAGATATAATTTATGGGATCCTTAGAAAATGGAAAGAGTTCCCATGTTCTTGGGTTGGCAGAATTAATATTATAAAACTGCCCATACAACTAAAACCACTTTGAAGATCTCACACTGAGCTCACCACCCTGCTAATTAATGGCATTCTTCCTCAATGAGAGTGACAGAAAAATTTCTCTACAATAAATGACATGGACATCATCATATGGGAAATCACACAGGAGCCCAATAGATATGATCCGAAGAGAAACTTTCCACGACATATCATAATTAAAACAGAAAATAAAGAAAGAATATTAAAATCCATAAGAAAAAACATTCTAGGTCACAATGGATGTCTTAGCAAATAAAAAAAGATACAATCTCATGCATATTATCAGATCTAATAGAGGGAACCTAGGGATCGACCACAAGAAAAATGAAAAAAAAAAGATACATGAGATTGAACCATACTCCTTTAATAAACAATGGATCGTAGAATAAATGATAGGATAAAATCAAGAAATTCTTAGAAACAAGTGAGAACAGAGATACCATATATCAATCGCTGGGTCAGTATGAAAGGGATTCTAAGAGGAACATTTATAGCATTGAGTAAATACACTTAAAAAACAGAGAGTTCTCAAATATCTGAATATTATTAACAAGATTGGACGTAGAAGAACTCAGGGAATTCTGAAGTCCAGTAAGATGTACAAACACTTTGCCCCATGGTCACACCTTAGTATTTACTGAATCTTCCATGTAAGATCCTATCAGCCTGCAGGGATCAGGGAAAAGCAACCAACTCCTAAACACTCATTCTGAAGTTACTAACAAGGAATTCATAATTAACTTATTAATTAGCAAGTGTGGAGAATGTTTTTCAGCCTTGTCCTGGGCTCCCCAGGCCTGCACTGTCCTTGCCTCTCCAGGTGAAGTGATAATTGCAGCCCTGAGGGGAAGTGAGGTCACAGGAGCACAGACCTTTATCTCAGGGTGCAGCTGCCTCCCTCCCTCCGTGCTGGCTCTCAGGACCTCAAACTGAGCTCAGCACCCTGCACACAAGAAGCATGGTGAGTGTTTTCTGTTTTTGTCTCAGAGTGTAAGGAGGGAGGTTTGGGAAAGTGCTCATTTCTGGAAACAAATTTGGGATAGAAATATATCCAGTGCCTGTTTAGACAAGGGAGTGGAAAAATTATTTTGGTGTGACCTGAGTTAGTAAAGGAGTCGAGTCCCTGACCTGATGTCAATCCAGGGTGGCCTTAAGCAGCATGTAATAAAGTCCTCACTGAGGGCGACTATTGTCAATAATTCCAGATGTTGATACTGAAACATGGCTGTGTAGGTGCTGAAGCATCATCACAATTAAAGCACCCTGCTGTCCACATTACCTTACACGAATCAGAGAGTAAATCATCAGTATTGGCTGGGCGCAGTGGCATATGCCTGTACTCCCAGAAGCTTGGGAGTCTGAGACAGGAGCATCTCGAGTTCGTAGCCAGCCTCAGCAACTTAGCATGGATCTACAACTCAGGAGACCCTGTCACCAATTAGAATACAAAAAAATAAAAATAAATCTGGTGGTTACATGCCCCTGGCTTCAACCCCTAGTACCTCAAACACACAAAATTATCAGTATTATTTTAGCCACAATAAAGATGAGGATAAAATGATGAAAATCACCTCATGCTAAACAGAAACGCAGGTCAGCATCTATTTCTGATTCACTCAATGGAGACAGAATGCGGGTCTCCATTTAGTCACCTCTGGTATGATGATTGTGGTGAGAATTCTTCCCCTAATGAACTAAGAACACAGCAGTTGGGGGAAGTAACTTTATGAGTATTGGACGGTAGTCATCAGGACAAAGCTGTCTTGTGTGGTGTCTTCTGGTTTGTTAATATTCTCGCCTTAATTCCAAACCCAAGGCATGTTTTTCTTTGTGTTTCAATTCATATCAAACACAGGGATCCCTAGTGTGTAGACTCTATTTCAAAGTTTCTTATATTGTATTTCAAAACCTTGTATATTATCAATGGTTTCATAGGTGTTGGTAAGTGAGAAAGTAAGTCTCTATTCTACAATATACTAGTATCTCATTTCCATGGTTTAGGGACAAAGTAAAGTTATTCAATATTTTATGTATACATTCCACTATACTTTCGCTCTTGGAATAACAATCAGTTAATATTTCTTCTTCAAACATAAATATTGAGTGGATCTTGCATTCATTGAATCCAACAGGGCGGTTTCCTGAGGCTTAGCTTTCATTAATGCAAACCATTTTATGAGGATCTGTAAAGCTTCATTTGTAATTCATATTGGCCTACAAATTAAGACTTTAGATCAAATAAAGTTGTTACATCAAAAATATACCAAGAGAAACTAGCAAATTAGAATAAATGGTAAGTTATAAAAAAAAAAAAAAACTGAGCCCTCGTCTAAATTGGATGAGAACACAGCTAATTGTGACATTGTGCTAGTGTACTACAGAGCTTAGGTGACTCTGCACCTGGCCTAGCCACGTTCAAGTTTCTCACATCTCCACTCATTCACTAAGCACCTGTGACTTTAGGCACTCTCATAATCTGTTTGAGATCTCCTTGTTTTGACAATAAAAATAATGTCAGAGTACATACTGAGGACTTATAAAAGTTCAGGACAGGATGATATGTACAGGATTGTGACGGTGGTAACAAATTACAGGCACTATTTAGACATTTGCCTCTGAGAAGCCTCAAAACAAAACCTTAAGTATGCATTTGTCAGTGGGATTTTGGATTTCAACTGATACGGTTAAATGTGCTGGTGTGGCCTGTTCCTGTGCAAGACTCTGCTGCTCAGAATGAAAATAGCAGTTATTAGGAGAAATTGGAAGTGTCCCCTCCAGGGAAATAAAAATAAGAATGTCCCACACATCTCCGGCTGCAATTAGAATCCTGGGCATTTTCCATCTTTGTCACCGTGAACCTTTCAGAAGTGTGCTTAATGTGGTTGATTCTCAAACACCTGAGGACAGCCACTTCTCAGTCATTCTCTCCAAAGGTGTCTCTAAGAATATGGGGGCTTTATGTGGAAGCACAGATCCCAAAATTGTGATAACACATTTTGTTTGTGTCCTACAATTTCCGCAGAGTATGTTCATGGGCCGCATCTTTCTATTCAGTGTCTAATTTCTCAATAATTCCTGAGAACACTTTTATAATTCTGTACTATAAAAGTAGTCTCTTCCTGGATTTTCACAAATATATGATGTGGACTGTGGCATTCTTTTTATTGTCATCTATGTGGGCAGAACAGAAAATGAGACCCCCAATATATTGAGGTATTAAAAGTTCTCTGTCCATGTCTGTAGGCCGGTGATAGTAATTTCTCCTGTATATTTGGTTGTCAAATGCAATAGTAGAAACATCACAAAACTGTATTATTGCAGGTACTCTCAGTGATTCCTGCTTGAGTTCCCATCTAGGCCTCTGACTGAATATTTCACCCTGAGCAGACACCTGCAGCCGTCAAGTACATCCAATTAATGAATGACCTTTCCCCAGCTCACTTTTTTGGTGATTTTACTTTTGGAAGAAGTCAACATACAGGAGTCATAAGTGCAGAGCTCAGTGGAATTTCACAAATGAAACACTTCTCTGTGCAACTAGATCAAGAAACACAATATTGTTCGATTCTCAGAAGACCGTTTGTACCTCTTTAAACCAATAACCCCCAAGGAGAGGTATCCTGGGTTGTTTGTAGGAGTGGAATTGGGAAAGGGAGCTTTTAATCTGTTCTAACATTTCCAAGTTGAAGTTACTTTTACCTGTATCATACTTTAAACAAATGAATTCACACAGCTGAAGTATTTTATGTCTTGCTTTCTTTTCATTCGTTGTGATTTTTGTGACTGTGGTGTCTGCATTCAATGACATTGTGGTATGGGATTCCACTGTGTGAATGTTAGTTGATTGAGTCATTCTGCTGTTAATTGATACACCCGAGAGGCCTTCATGTTGAAGATATTATGACCATTCCTGGGACATAAATTCAGGAATTTGTACTCTATGATATAAATAGAAATTGGACTTGGGGAATACTCAGTCCAGTGGCATGGTGCCATGTTGGTTATATCAGTCTACCTTAGAAACCACCAAACACTTTTGTAAAATATCTGTACCAACTTCAGCATGCATTGCCATTGTATGAGATTCCTCGTTAACTTCCACAATGTCAAAACTTGGTATTCTTGACATTTTTATCCTAGTTTCTGTTCCTGTGTGGTGATACCAGGGAGTGGTCTTAAGAGAGGCACCAAACATATTCCACTTATGTTTATTCATTGAATAGTGTCTTTTCTTTTGTAGGTTTTGCTGGAATATGTTGCCTATTTTATTGTATTGTTTATTCTGTAAAGTCGCTGCCACTGGACTCTTCTCACGGGGTGTGTAGTATGGCAGTGATGAGAATAAGCTTGTAATTAATGTGACCTAATTTATTGTTTTAAATATATATGCTTTAAGGGTTTATGCTCTTCAATAAATATCATTATGCCTATGACCACAGAAATACTTTGAATCATGAGTACCATTTTGTTTAAAATTTATATAAAAAATACTTTGAGAACTTATTCATCCTATGATGTGGATGGGGATTGAATTTGCCTGTTCTTCAATGTGACTAGCAACCATTGGTTTATTCTGTTAATGTTGAATCATGCTTTCTGTCCACTGCTCTCACTTCTCATTGCTTCTCCCAGGTTATCACCTCGTTATTTCTCATGCTGAGTTTTCCATGAAAAATCTGGGAAATCCCCCTCTCCGTATGTGCATCTTGATATCTTTGCAATCTGACAGCTGCACACAGGGAAAGTTACTCTTGCTGTAAAATATACATAATATTCTGTGATGGGTGTCACTGTGTTTTCTAGGCCAGTCTCAAACTCTGACTGGAACAATGGTCCTGCCTCAGCCACCCGAGGAGCAGGAGGCTACAGGTACACACCAATGTTCTGGCTACAAAAAATTTTAATGAGCTCTTTTGCTCAGAGGAATGACTGTTACCATAATGTAAAGGACAATGTGCTGAATGACAGAATGGCCTCTGGGAATGTGGCCATGGGACTCTTGTTCTTATCACAGATCACTGTTGGAATTCTGGGAAATTTCTCTCAGCTTTATTACTATCTAGTCCTTTCCTGCAATGAGTGCACATTAAGGTCCACTGATCTGATCCTTAAGCACCTGAGTGTAGCCAACTGCCTCATCATTCTCTCTAATGGAGTTCCCAGTACAATCACAGCTTTTGGGTTGAAATACTTCTTCAGTGATTTTGGATGCAAACTTATTTTGTACATGCAGCGAGTGGGCAGGAGTGTGTCCATTTTCATCACCTGCCTCTTGAGCGTCTTCCAGAACATCACCATCAGCCCCATGAACTCCTGTTGGAAGGATCTCAAAGGAAGAACTCCCAAGTATATTGGCTTCTCCATTTTCCTATGCTGGATCCTGTACATGGTGGTGAATTCCATTTTTCCTCTCTATGTGCTTGGCAAATGGAGTAGTGAAAACCTGACAGAGAAAAGAGATTTTGGGTACTGTTCTTCTGCAGGTCATGACAAAACCACAGATTCATTATATGCAGCATTCTTTGTATTCCCTGAAGTTGTCTTTTCCTTGCTCATGATCTGGTCCAGTGGCTCCATGGTTCTCCTTCTGTACAGGCACAAACAGAGGGTTCAGCACATTCTCAGCATCAAACTTTCCCCCAGATCCTGCCCTGAGTCCAGAGCCACTCAGAGAATCCTTGTCCTGGTGTGTACATTTGTGATATTCTATACCCTCTCTTCCTTATTAAATGTTTTTGTAACCCTTTATTTTAATCCCAGTTGGTGGCTGGTGAACACTAATGCCCTTATCTCCATGTGTTTTCCCACTCTCAGCCCCTTTCTTCTCATGAACCATAACTCCATTCTATCCAGACTGTGCTCCTAAGGAATACAAAATTACCCAGTATAACCATAAACATATAAATTATAAATTTTTGCACAATGTGCAATTGTTTATTCATTTTTCCCTATCAAAACACTAACAGAGAAACTTATGGAAGAGTTACTTGTATTGATGTTGTCAATCCTCAAGGGAACTGGGGTCCTCAGCCAGCTGAATAGGAGACCTGCATGCAATGGAGACAAATGAAGCTGGTTAACTTCATCCTGTGCAGAGCATCCTCCATGTTGCTGGAGGCCAACCAAATGGATCATTTACTAGTCCTTCAAAGACATTTAACTACAATAATTCCTGAAAACGTTTGCTAGAACCTGATGCGGTATAGAAATGAGTGGTAGATATTGTGGGCCAACAATTCCCATGTTTGCCTCCTAAGATTTTATCTTATAGAAAGATTTTCTTTAGGTGTGAAGCCAGGCCCAGAAACTTGCTGAAATACACATGGAGTTAATAGATATTTTTCAAAAATGTACTGTTTATGTGTTTAGAGAATGGAGGTGAATAAGAGGGAGACCCAGAGAAGAGTAGGTTGAGGAGCTGCCCTGCAGGTTGGGTCTGTTGCCATAGGCAGTGGAGTGCCACAGTCTGGCTGCAGCAAAATAACCAGGGGGTGACGAACAACTTGTGTACATTGATACAGCAGGAGTGGGAGCTGTTTATTGTAGGGCAGGAGGGGTATATATACATTACACACAGCTTATCTTAATTAACATAAACTAGATACAGCAGTCAATCAATAAGGAATCTCCACACTTAATGGCTTGCTGGAGTTACTTCACAAACCACTCCCCCTGGCAAAATGCCAGGCGCCATCTTGACTTGTTTACAGACTCTAACATTTCCCCCTTTTGTTTAATTTAAATAACAACCATAGTGGTTTTTACACAAACACCATAAATAATCTGCTATAAGCAGAAGGGGAGGATACAAAATGCCACAATACCAAGCCAATTGATGGCTCCATGCAAGAAGCCCTTGGAAAAATTATACCAGCAATGACACCGTTAGCAAAGATACCGAGTTACAATTTGTTGTAGATTACAGTTTGTTGTCTCAGCCCAGGTAAAGCAGTGTCTCAATATGTTAACTCATATTCCAGGTAAATTACAGTCCAGGTAAGTTCTGCAGGCAGCTAGCTTAAATCACAGTCCAGGTAAGTTCTGCAGGCAGCTAGCTTGATACAAAGTCTTGTCCAGTTCTCAGCAACACTGGAAATTCTTCCACCATCATCCTCACCGACACTGGGATGAAGGCAGGAATTCCGGCAATGCTGCTAAAGAAAATCCTGTAGTATTCCAGCAGGCACTAAGAAAACAACCTTCTGAACAATTTGGTACATTATCTCAAGGTTTTTTTGCATTTGAAATAAGCCTTAATAGTGCTCATTATTCATCAGCCTCCAGGTGTGGGAGAACCACTGTAGCTTAGTTATTGGCATTGAAAATGACCAAACATCAGGGACACCAGTAGCATCTTCTGCCGGCTGTAGCGTCTCAGGCAGCCCCAGATGGCCCTGGGGAGTGTACCGGACTCAAACTGCTTCCGGGCACAGGGAGCAAGAGCCTGTGAGACTGTGCCTCCAGGTCAGGTTTGGATTTGGGCTCTCACAGTGGCGACCCGCCCCCCAGGCGGGGGTGGGGAAGAGCCGGCTGCCACCGCTTGGAAAGTCCTTGCTGCGCCGTGACTGGCTCGCACACGTGGCAGACGCCACGCTGATTCACGCACCCTCCGGTAATGAAAAGTATTTAGTAATAGCCTTTTGCTGTAACTTTTTTCCTGATAATCCTTCCTCCTCTGAACTCTCTTTTTCTTTCTGACTAGAGTTCCTGGGCTTCCATCAACACATGCCCTAACTATTCTTGGTCCCACTGGGGTGCCTCCTTTTTTTAACAATTTACTTAACACCCCTTCCGTATTTTCGTCACAAAGACAATACAACATTTCAAGACAAAACAAGACACAAACATACTGCATCAATCTTCTCCATTTTCACAAAATGGCCATTTTTCCTCTCGCCCTATCTGCCTAGGGACGAGCAGATTTGCCCCCATCCTATCTAGGGACAGGCAGCTTTTCTTCGTCACTTACCCCCGAGTGTCCCGGGGCTCCTGGTATGGGCCACCATCTGCCGCAGTCCAGCTGCAGCAAAATAACCTGGGGGTGATGAACAACTTGTGTACATTGATACAGCAGGAATGGGAGCCATTTATTGTAGGACAGGAGGGGTATATATACATTACACACAACTTATCTTAATTAACATAAACTAGATACTGCAGTCAACCTATAAGGAATCTCCACACTTAATGGCTCGCTGGCATTATTTCACAAACCACTCCCCCTGGCAAAATGCCAGGCGCCATCTTGACTTGTTTCAGACTCTAACAGTGGAGACTGCCATGCCCTAGTCCTTGTGTATGCAGGGGAAGCAGTTCATGATCCCCCTGCATTGCTGAATCCACATACGCTCTAAACCCTACACACTGCCTTCCTTTACATGTCCATATGCATATGATAATGTTCAGGCTCTGAAGTATGGATAGGAACTTAACAGATAAAGTAGAACAATTACAATGGCAGGTACTAGTGAAAGTGAGGGTAATGTGCTCTGGTCTCTGGGATTCTCCATTTCATCTGAGCTCTATCACAATACCTGAACCTGGGTTGAGACATAGTTTTTTTGTGCTGCCCTAGCCTAGTTTGGAGGCTCCAGCTAAAAGCAATGTGCTTCTCCATCTATAACAGCCCATATGCCCTCACCAGCAGGCACAAGAGAAGCTTCTGTCATTTTA
Organism: Marmota marmota marmota; assembly: GCF_001458135.2. Classification (NCBI taxonomy): domain Eukaryota; kingdom Metazoa; phylum Chordata; class Mammalia; order Rodentia; family Sciuridae; genus Marmota; species Marmota marmota. The sequence goes on along the minus strand of NW_025999985.1, from coordinate 617,613 downwards.
ACTTAGCTAATCCACCCCATCTCTTAATTTCCAAGACTGCTGTGAAGGCAACCTCTGTTAAGTTATAGCGCAGTGAAAATCAGCGCTCCAGCAGAGGCTGGGGGGATCAGAATCCGTCCTGCTTAGCCCTAAAAAACACATTCATGGAGAATTTGGATTCTCTAACTTGTCTGGTACCTCACTGATAAACTCATTTCTCACAGTTTTCCTCTATTTTCCTGACTCAGAACTGGATCACCATGTGACAAGTGCAATGCATGGAGCCCTTGTCAACAGCCACCAGCAGGAGCTGTTTAACTGTGTAACATGTACGGAGTGACAGTGTATGACTGTATGCCACATGACACAGAGGGCACAGGGAAAGAGGGATCACAGGTACAAAATGGTGGAACAGAGCCTGAAGTAGGGACTGAAAAAAGAAAAGCATGAGAGGCACAGAAGGTCAACAAGGGCACATGTTGTCGGGGTGAAGTCAATGCCAGGCTTAACTTTGCCAAGGGAGATGGCATGAAGGAAGCCAAGGGTGTGGACATATTGGACTATAGGAGGAGGAGTGTTTCAAGGTTCAGAGAAACCAAGGGAAACATGGCAGTGCACAGTTTAAAGGGCAAATGAAGGTGAAGTTTCCAGGAAACAATGGGATAAAAGCATGTTGTGGAGAATGGAGGACACCGAGGGAGAAGGAGACCTTGGATGTCAATGGGTCAAGGCAGATACACAGTGCAAGAGAAGGAGGTGGGGCCTGGGGAGAAGACAGACATGGGCAGGGAGGAAGAATGTGCATAGGAAGGTGAAGGAAGCAGGAAGATGTGGTGGGGTAAAGTGGTTATATAGGAACTAAGGCACCAGGAGCCAGGGCAGAGACCAGAGGGTGGTGGGTAGTGGCCAGGGGCACAAATACAGTTTGTGGAGGAACTGTGGGTGCCTGGAACTTGACAACTGTGGAGCTGGAAGATTTGGGGCAGAGGACACAGGGATGGGCTTAAATGCTGGATCTGGAGCCTACAAAGTAGAGGAATGAAGACACAGGTGACGCAGTATGCAGGATCAGATGGAGGTGAGGAGGGTTGGACTGTGGTCCCTGGAACCGGGAAAACAAGGGAGGGTAGGGAAAACAGGGCAGAGAGGAGGCTAGAAACGTGGTGGGTGAGAGGAAGGTGCATTTCCCAGTTCTCTGCAGCTCAAGACCCAAGCAGTGGGAGTACTGCTTCTCAGCAAGGTGGGTAACTAAGGAAATCCACTGAGATTCTCTAGTGGAGAGTTAGGTAATCATGGAGACACAGAAATCCAGAAACTGTGAGCACTGCACAAGAAAGGATACCTCAGAGATGCCAGCCTAGCCATGAATGCATGGCAGTGTTAGTGTCACCAGTTCACCATGAGCAAGGGGCGGGAGGGAGGCAGAAGTGCATGTGGATAAATTTGGCCCAGCAGAAGCTGTGGAGCAGGGAGGCTGGCCCAACCTGGCCAGACACAGTGCTCCAGGGGTCTCTGCTGTTGAGCATGGCTGAGAGGAGAGCCTGTGGAAGAGGTTGCATAGCAGCTGACAGGGAGGAGCCTGGGATTTCATGGGAGGTACGCTGTGCTGTCCCAGCTAACACCACTGCTGGGTCCAGAGTGAGCCTGGCTGAATTGGAACCTGCACAGACCAGTGCACCAGGGTGATCTGGGCTGGGACAAGCAATGGAGGAGGGGCTTGTTTTCCCTTTGCTTCTGGGAACTCATGCAACCAGCCAGGGAGAGGCCAGAAACTGGTCAGGAGGCACATGTGACATCACATCTGGTCCAGGGAAGTGCAAATTCATAGCTGTGGACTATGAGACCTGTAGGGGATGATCTGCCCCATCCATCCTGTGAGAGGAATTTGGGGAGCTGATGCTCAGAGGAGTGGATCTGCCTAGCAATAAGAGGCATGTGTCTAATCCTTCTGGAGTAAGTGCCACCCAACAAAGCCCCAAAGCATGGTCACAACTAAATTCCAGCTGCTGGACATTCCCAGATAGATCTCTGCATCAGCTCTAGCTCTGGGAGTGCACTGACCGAGTCCATCCAGACAAAACTCCATCTGAGGGTGCTCGCCAGTGGTCCCCACCATTTACTGGGACAAGATGGCACAGGGAAAGGCAAAGCTATGGCAAGCAGCTCTATTTCCCAGCCACAAGCCAGCAGTTCAGTGAGGCACAATGAGGTCACCTTAACAACCTCCCATCTGTGGGAAGCCATTCTCACACATGACTGGTCTACCTCCATAACTGGGTGTGATGTGCTCAGGCCAGCTGTGTCAGAGTTTTATCCCCACTTTTTCCAGGTGCGAGGGCCTGTCTGTGTGGGGTGTGACTGACCATTGACCTGGAAACCAAAAACTGACCCTGACCTTGGAATGCTGTCCCCCTTGAACTTCATTGGATGGAATTTTCCCCTGAATTTTTTGTTTCCCAATAAAAGCCCACTCTCTGGCATGCTCCTTCCTCTTTCTTGCTGGTCTCTTGTGTAAACCTTGCTACCACCAGGTGGCTCGAGGCAGGAGCCAGGAAGGGCCGTCTCTGAGCTGGGCAAGAAAAAGGTAAATTGAGTTTCTGTGTCTTTATTTTGATCTCACCAGTTAACTTCTATGTTTGGAACCTCTAGTATGAAGCTAGCATGCTGTTCGCATGGCAGACCCATCTTTGGTCGAAGGGAGGCACAGCCCAGGGAAAACTGGAAAGGACACAAGAGCATCCTCCGGGAGCTTCATCCCTGTGAACCATCTTGACCTCTGAGTGGAGAAAGCTCTTCACTCTCCAGTAAGAATTTCTTCCCATTCTTTCTCCTCCCCTGCCCCCTCCCCAGTCTGTCTGTGCTCTTGTTGCACTGATTGCATCAAGGACATACATTACATATGTAAATATGTTATATGAACATAATACATTCATATAAATTCTATGAGTCCATGTGAACATACATTCATGTATTTTTCTTTCATTGTTGTAATTTTTCCACTCATTTGTTAGGTAGCCTTGTTTGACTTTGGAGGGTGGAGTCTTCCATGATTTTTTTTCCCATGTTGTGGTTACTAGAACCCTAGATGAAGTAGCTGGTGCTGCTGTTGAACACTAGTGTTACCGTCTAGGGGTGCTGGGTTCATTGTCTCCATTCAGGAAGGAATTGAAACACAGGACACAGAGATAGCAAGCAATAAGCAGGTTTGTTGCAAAAGTGACAGGGAAACTGTGAAGAGAAGGGGCCCCAGAGCCAGGAGTCCAGTAGGGAGTTTTGGCCTCTTATTTTTATGGTCTCTGGAAATTCCCCACCCCCCCACATTAGGACCCCCAGCTCTAATCCTTGAGCCTGCCCCACAAAAGTCCTGAACCCAAGCCTGATTTGCCTCTGTCCATCTATGGAGAGATGTGCCTTTATTTGTCAGCTCTGACAAACAAATCTTCATGTGTATCTCAGCCTCATGTCCATCTTTCCATCTCCTGGTCTCTCACTTTCCTTTCAGTAATAACTCCATAGGATGGAGTCACCATTTCCTTAAGCATATCCTGACCTCTTGGTGCCCTTTCCAGGTTGGACATAGGCACAGGATCTCACTGTGGCCTGGGTCCTGCCAGTGACATACAAAAGGCAGGTTTCCAGACAAACATGCTGACTTTGCTGTAAGGGAGCCTTCAGCACAAAGATGTGGGCTCAAGTGCAGAATCAGCCTTGGACGAGTGAGGTCAGGCCTCTGTCTCTAGCTACTGGGCAGTGGTCTCCAGGCCTTTGATATTCCATGCTTGAGAAGTGGTCATGTCTGCTTGGGGCTTCGTCACCAAATGTATGAAGGGCACTGGGTTGTAGCCATGTGGTAAATGCCCAGGCTCAGAACTCATCATGGGGACAGCATGGGAGGGGGTTCAGGAGGAGCTGTAGGCACCGAGGCCCAGGTGAGCTGCCCTGGAGGACAGTATCCAGGACTGTTGTCTCCTGTGGTGGGGAAGCAGAGCATCTGTGACCCGCAGGAAGGATAACAGGAGGCTCCCCACTGGACACCTCTCCTGGACTCTGCCCATCAGCATCTGCCCTGGCTGACTGTACCCATGTACCTTCCCTGTAGTGAACCATAACCAGGGGCCTAACATGTTTCTATGAGTTTCATGAGCACCTCTAGTTAGTCACTAAAACTAAGGGTGATTTTGTTAATATCCAGACTTGCAAATGGGTCAGGAGTGATGGTGATACTGTGTGGCCTGTGACCCTCAAACCTCTCAGGTGGCATTGGGTAGAGGTCCCTGTAGGGACCAAGGACTGAGTTTTGACCATTATGTTTTCTGTTTCTTCAGCAGTTAACTTGGCCAATGAGAGTGCCTTATTTCTCTGGAGACACATTTGTAGGTTTTCCAGGAAGCATCCAGTGCTGTTGGATTGAAAGGGCAGTGTTTGCCAAGGAGGCCAGGGGCAGATGGCAGTCAGTGTAGGTGATGAATGATTCCCTTAAATCAGGAACTTGGGGCTGGTACAATAGGAAAGAATAGAATGCTAGACCTTCAGGTCACTTCCTCCTCCTCCAAACTGTTGCCAAGGTTACCTGCCCCCAGGGAACCCTGTCTCCCACCAAAGAGTTGTCATGAATGGCCCCTGGGCTGCTCCCCTGGTGGCCTCCTTTCAGGTCTCAGATCACTTCACCTTTTGGTCCTTCCAGCTGTGGGTCTTGTAGGAAGGTAAGAGGAAAAGTGGGCAAAAGACAAAGGAAATCTAAAACTTGTAAAAGGGCAGATCACCCACTTCCTTGGTCCTGACTTACAACTTGGACCACTCCTCTGCCTCTGTGGAGTCCTTGTCCCTCTCTGTTCTCTGTCCTGTAAGTAAAACTTTCTGCACTTGCCTCAGCATTTCTTGGTGTTTAATCTTCAGCACAGGGGAAATTGATTGGTTCTCAACACCTGTATCTAACAATGAACAAGGTTTCTGTTGATCTTTTTTCTTTAATTAATTAATTAATTAAACTGCCAACAATATAACTAGGAGAACAAGTGGGTAGTACAACTAGGACATTTAGAAAAAGAGTGGGGAATAGATGGTGTTTGTGGAATATAAACAAACAACAGGCCAATAAACTCATACACTGCTGGTGGGATTGCAAGTTTGTGCACCCACTATGTACAGCAGTATGGATATTTGTCACACAAAAAAACAAACAAAAAACAACTTGAAAAGGATCCACCGTTTGACTCAATTATCCCACTCCTAGGTATATAGCCAAAGGATTTATAATCAGTATACTAAGTGACATGACCACATCAATGTTTATAACAGCATATTTCACAATAGATAAGATACAGAGCCAAACTAGGGTCCCTTCCACAGAAGAATGGATGAAGAAAATATGGTCTACATACACAACAGAGTATTTTTCACCCATAAAGAAGAATGACTTTATGACATTTGCCAGTAAATAAATGGATGAATCTAGAGAATAGAATAATACACTAATGCCAAAGTGAAATACACAAATCCCAAAATCAAGTTCAAATATTTTCTCTGATATGTGGAAGCTAAGCCTCAATAAGGGGCCAGCCAAGCAGACCAGAGGAGGAAGCCCGGCGCCAGCCAAGCCAGACTGGAGGGGGAAGCCCAGCACCAGCCAAGCCAGACCAGAGGAGGAAGCCTGGCCTGGCCTCATGTGCTAGTCCAGAGGAAGCCCATCAACCCTTAAAACCAACCAAAGCGGGTGTGGCTACCATCACGGTTCTGCGGCTGATCCAGGTACCCGGTTTCCAACTCCCCTACCCTTAGCTGCGATAACTCAAAATATTTCCCACAAGCTTTTGGGGGTTGTAGCTATCAATGCAAAACAACAACTGTACAGGCACCTGGTTTCTACCTCAGAGACTAGAGTAGGGAAGATACAGGTGGAAGCTCATTTCCTTTCACACTGGCTATACCCACCACCCTGAATACAGAGGCTCAAGATAGGAATAGACAATGCCACCTACTGGAAGAAAGGAAAACAGTGTTCTGAGAGACTTTTTTTTTCTTTTCTTTCTCTCTTTTCTTCTCTCTCTTCCACAACTTCAACATATGTGAAACCAAGAACTGTGCATGAACAACCGAATTACCAACGTAATATAATATAGAGGAATTGCATATACCCCACCTTCCCCCCATTTTTTCTTTATTTCTATCTTACTTTCCTTTTCCTTCTCTCTTATTTCTCTTTTCTTTTCTTCATTTGTATTCCCCTTATCCCACTTTCAATCTCCTAACTTTTGCTATCTATACATAGGGTAACTATCTGAATCCAGATAGGAGGTTGAGTCTATACATTCTTCCATAAATTACCAGTCTATTGGTTAGAGTTCTCCAAAGGTGCTAAGTTAGTTTAACCTCATACCCTCACTCCTTTCCCTCTAAGTATAACATCCTTCATCTGAAATTAAGTTTTCTATATGCCACCAGATATGGTATGCCTTTTATGAAACTAATGACTATATTCTTAAGTAATAACTAAAACCAATACCTATAGACTTAGAATCTAACTATAAATGTATTAATAATGAACACTTGTGCTTAGATGATGTACTGTTGATATTGGGAACTGTTAACATTATCTTTCTCCACAAAAGAGGGATTTTGGAGCTATACAAGAACAATACAAATATATAAGGGGAACAACATTAACACAACAGTTTCACAAAGCTAGAAAGAATCATGATCAGTATGAAAAGACAAGGAAAGAAAGGACCACAAACAATACATGTCAATTCAACATTAGATGAAGTAATATCTGCAGCTGATGGAATGTCAGACAAAGAGTTCAGGATATACATGCTTCAGATGATCTGGAGTCTCAAGGAAGTCATTATACAGCAAATTCAGACAATGAAAGGTCACTTTGACAATGAATTACATAAACAAATCCAAGAAGCAAAAGATCAACTCTATAGGGAGATAGAGGATATAATAAAACAAACAAACAGAAATCCTGGCAATTCAGGAAACAATAAACCAAATTAAAAACTCAAATGAGAGTATTACCAGCAGAGTAGAACACCTAGAAGATAGAACTTCAGACAACGAAGACAAAGTTTTTAAGCTTGAAAAGAACATAGACAGCTCAGCGAGAATGTTAAGAAATCATGAGCAGAACATCCAAGAATTATGGGATAACATAAAGAAACCAAAAATAAGAGTTATTGGGATACAAGAGGGTATAGAGGTCCAAACCAAGGGAATGAGCAATCTATTCAATGAAATAATACTAGAAAACTTCCCAGACTTAAAGAATTAAAAAGAAATCCAAATACTAGAAGCCTACAGGACACCAAATGTACAAAATCATAAGAGATCCACACCAAGACACATAATAATGAAGATGCCCAACATTCAGAATAAGGAGAGAATCTTAAAAGCCACAAGAGAGAGGAAGCAGATTACATTTAGGGGTAAACCAATCAGGATAACCGCTGATCTTTCAACACAGACTCTGAAAGCTAGAAGATCCTGGAACAACATATTTCAAACACTGAAATAAAAAGGGTTCCAACCAAGAATCATGTATCCAGCGAAATTAAGCTTCAAGATTGAAGATGAAATAAAAATCTTCCATGATCAACAAAAGTTAAAAGAATTTGCAGCTAGAAAACCAGCTCTTCAAAACATCCTTGGCAAAACATTACAGGAAGAGGAAATGAAAAATATCAATGAAAATCCACAGCAGGAGGTAGTACAGTAAAGAAAAAACTAATCATAGAGGAAAAAAAATCATGTTAAGTAACATACATAATCAAATATGGCTGAACTACAAACCATATCTCAATAGTAACCCTGAATATTAATGGCTTAAATGCACCAATCAAAAGACATAGGCTAGTAGAATGGATCAAAAAAAAAAAGATCCAACAATATGCTGCCTACAGGAGACTCATCTGATTGGAAAAGACATACAAAGACTGAAGGTGAAAGGATTGCAAAAATCATATCACTAATATGGTCCCCAGAAGCAAACAGGGGTGTCCATACTTGTATCAAATAAAATAGACTTCAAGCAAAAGTTAGTCAAAAGGGATAAACAAGGACACTACATACTGCTCAAGGGAACCATACACCAACAAGACTTGACGATCTTTAATATATATGCCCCAAACATTGGTGCAGCTATGTTCATCAAACAAACTCTTTTCAAGTTCAAGAGTCAAATAGACCACAACACAATACACATGGGAGATTTTAACACACCTCTCTCACCACTTGACAGATCTTCCAAACAAAAGATGAATAAAGAAACGATAGAGCTCAATAATACAATTAATAACTTAGACTTAATTGATATATACAGAATATACCACCCAACATCAAGCGGATACACTTTCTTCTCAGCAGCACACGGATTCTTTTAAAAAATAGACCATATATTATGTCACAGGGCAAATCTTAGCAATTACAAAGGAGTAGAGATACTACCATGTATTTTATATGATCATAATGGAATGAAATTGGAAATCAATAATAAAATGAGAAAGGATAAATCCTACACCACATGGAGATTAAACAATATGCTAATGAATGAACAAAGGGTTACAGAAGACATCAAAGAGGAAATTAAAAAATTCTTAGAGGTAAATGAAAACTCAGACACAACATATTGAAATCTCTGGGACACTATGAAAGCAGTACTAAGAGGAAGATTCATTTCATGGAGTTCATTCCTTAAAAGAAGGAAAAGCCAACAAATAAATGACCTCACACTACACCTCAAAGCCTTAGAAAAAGAAGAACAAATCAGCAGCAAATGCAGTAGAAGGCAAGAAATAATTAAAATTAGAGCTGAAATCAATGAAATAGAAACAAAAGAAACAATCGAAAAAATTGACAAAACTAAAAGTTTGTTCTTTGAAAAAATAAATAAGATTGATAGACCACTAGCCACGCTAACAAAGAGAAGAAGAGAGAGAACCTAAATTACTAGCTTACTGGATGAAAAAGGCAACATCACAACAGACACTGCAGAAATACAGAAGATAATTAGAAATTATTTTGAAACCCTATACTCTAATAAAATAGAAGATAGTGAAGGCATCGATAAATTCCTTAAGACATATGAACTACCCAGATTGAGTCAGGATGATATAAACAACCTAAACAGACCAATATCAAGTGAGGAAATAGAAGAAGCCATCAAAAGACTACCAACCAAGAAAAGCCCAGGACCGGATGGATATACAGCAGAATTTTACAAGAGCTTTAAAGAAGAACTGATACCAATACTCTACAATCTATTTCAGGAGACAGAAAAAGAGGGAGAACTTCCAAATTCATTCTATGAGGCCAGTATCACCCTGATTCCCAAACCAGATAAAGACACCTCAAAGAAAGAAAACTACAGACCAATATCCCTGAAGAATTTAGATGCAAAAATCATCAATAAAATTCTGGCAAAAAAGATACAAAAATATATCAAAAAGATCGTGCACCATGATCAAGTAGGATTCATCCCTGGGATGCAAGGCTGGTTCAATATACGGAAATCAATAAACGTTATTCACCACATCAATAGACTTAAAGATAAGAACCATATGATCATCTTGATAGATGCAGAAAAAGCATTCCACAAAGTACAGCATCCTTTATGTTCAAAACTCTGGAAAAACTAGGGATAAAGGAACTTACCTCAACATTCTAAAAGCTATATATGCTAAGCCTCAGGCTAGCATCATTCTAAATGGAGAAAAACTGAAGGTATTCCCTCTAAAATCTGGAACAAGACAGGGATGCCCTCTCTCACCACTTCTATTCAATATAGTTCTCGAAATACTGGCCAGAACAATTAGACAGACAAAAGAAATTAAAGGCATTGAGATAGGAAAAGAAGAACTTAAATTATCACTATTTGCGGGTGATATGATCCTATACCTAGATGATCCAAAAGGGTCTACAAAGAAACTACTAGAGCTAATAAATGAATTCAGCAAAGTGTCAGGATATACAATCAACATGCATAAATCAAAGGCATTCCTGTATATCAGCTACAAATCTTCTGAAATGGAAATGAAGAAAACAACCCCATTCACAATATCCTCAAAAAAAAAAAATACTTGGGAATAAACCTAACAAAAGAGGTGAAAGATTTATACAATGAAAATTACAGAACCCTAAAGAGAGAAATAGAAGAAGATCTTAGAAAATGGAAAAATATACCCTGTTCATGGATAGGCAGAACTAACATCATCAAAATGGCAATATTACCAAAAGTTCTCTATAGGTTCACTGCAATGCCAATCAAAATCCCAATGGCATTTCTTGTAGAAATAGATAAAGCAATCATGAAATTCATATGGAAAAATAAAAGACCCAGAATAGCAAAAGCAATTCTAAGCAGGAAGTGTGAATCAGGAGGTATAGCGATTCCAGATTTCAAACTGTACTACACAGCAATAGTAACAAAAATAGCATGGTACTGGTACCAAAACAGGCGGGTGGACCAATGGTACAGAATAGAGGACACAGAAACCAATCCACAAAATTACAACTATCTTATATTCGATAAAGAGGCTAAAAGCATGCAATGGAGGAAGGATTGCATCTTCAACAAATGGTGCTGGGAAAACTGAAAATCCATATGCAACAAAATGAAACTGAATCCCTTTCTCTCACCATGCACAAAAGTTAACTCAAAATGGATCAAGGACCTTGATATCAAATCAGAGACTCTGCATCTGATAGAAGAAAAAGTTGGCTCCCATGTACATATTGAGGGGTCAGGCTCCAAATTCCTTAATAGGACACCCATAGCACAAGAGTTAAAAACAAGAATCAACAAATGGAACTTACTCAAACTAAAAAGTTTTTTTCTCAGCAAGAGAAACAATAAGAGAGGTAAATAGGAAGCCTACATCCTGGGAACAAATCTTTACTCCTCACACTTCAGATAGAGCCCTAATATCCAGAGTATACAAAGAACTCAAGAAATTAAGCAATAAGAAAACAAATAACCCAATCAACAAATGGGTCAAGGACCTGAACAGACACTTCTCAGAGGAGGACATACAATCAATCAACAAGTATTTGAAAAAATGCTCACCATCTCTAGCAGTCAGAGAAATGCAAATCAAAACCACCCTATGATACCATCTCACTCCAGTAAGATTGGCAGCCATTATGAAGTCTAACAACAAAAAGTGCTGGCGAGGATGTGGGGAAAAGGGTACACTTGTACATTGCTGGTGGGACTGCAAATTGGTGCGGCCAATTTTGAAAGCAGTATGGAGATTCCTGGGAAAGCTGGGAATGGAACCACCATTTGACCCAGCTATTGCCCTTCTCGGACTATTCCCTGAAGACCTTAAAAGAGCGTACTTTAGGGATACTGCTACATCGATGTTCATAGCAGCACAATTCACAATATCTAGACTGTGGAACCAACTTAGATGTCCTTCAATAGATGAATGGATTAAAAAATGTGGCATTTATACACAATGGAGTATTACTCAGCACTACAAAATGACAAAATCATGGAATTTGCAGGGAAATGGATGGCATTAGAGCAGATATACTAAGTGAAGCTAGCCAATCCCTAAAAAACAAATGCCAAATATCTTCTTTGATATAAGGAGTGCAATTGAAAACAGAGCAGGGAGGAAGAGCATGAGAAAAAGATTAACATTAAACAGGGACGAGAGGTGGGAGGGAAAGGGAGAGAGAAGGGAAATTGCATGGAAATGGAAGGAGACACTCATTGTTATACAAAATCACATATAAGAGGATGTGAGGGCAAAGGGAAAAAAAACAAGGGAGAGAAATGAAGTACAGTAGATGGGGTAGAGAGAGAAGATGGGAGGGGAGGGGAGGGGGATAGTAGAGGATAGGAAAGGCAGCAGAATACAACAGTCACTAGTATGGCAATATGTAAAAACGTGGATGTGTAACCGATATGATTCTGCAATCTGTATACGGGGTAAAAATGGGAGTTCATAACCCACTTGAATCAAATGTATGAAATATGATATGTCAAGAGGTTTGTACTGTTTTGAACAACCAATAAAAAAGAAAAAAAAGCCTCAATAAGGGCTGGGGGGCAGATAAAAGAATAGAAATTTTCAGGGAATTAAGGGGAGGGATGAGTATGGGAAAATGAAGGGCATGGAATAAATCTGACATGACTTTCCTGTGTACATATAGGAATATGTCACAATGAAGCTCACCATCCTGTACCTTATTGAAAAGTTACTTTAAAAAATAACTATGGGAAAATGGCAGAAAGATCAGTAGAGGAAAGAGTAGGAGTTAGGAGAGCTAAGGGGAAGGGCAGGTACTGGGAACATAATTAAAATAAGATATATTCCATGGTTTTGTAATGATGTCAAAATAAATTTTACTGTCATGAATCCCCCCCCCCCAAAAAAAAACAATGAAATATCCATCCAAAGAAATTTATAAAAATAGATAATTATAAAATATATACGGCAAATGGACATGCCACACAGGGAGTCTCTACCCAATTTCAGCAAAAGCCAGAGAGCAGCTTCTTTCTGAGCATTTGAACCCAACAGTCGAATCCCCACCTGCTGCAGTCTGGCTGGGCACAAAATAACCGAGCTGCCAGGAGGCACATGTAGGTTCAAAACAGGAAATCCTTTTCTGCCCGAACTACTCCTGTGAACGCCACCCACAGGGCCTTCCAGGAACCACCAACCAGAAATCCCTCCTCTTGAACTTCCCCAACCAAAGCAAGAACTCCAAAGTAGTGGGAGCCCAAGGCAGACAGCAGGGGTCTAATATACAATTGAATACACAGCTTAACATAACCATCATCATCTCAATGGCTCACTGGCCGTCACCTAAATGCCATGCATCGTTCCAACTCTGCTGTGGCTATCAGCACCCACCCACAACCCTGTCACCCTCATTATGAGAAAGGGAAAAGGGTTCATTTGGGAATCCTCAGCATCTAACCTGTGCACCTGCAGACCAGTGGAGCCTGCACTTTAAAGATAGCTGAACAGAGAGGTGCTTGGCTCAGTGACCAGTATTCCCCAGAGGGCCATCATCCAGGGACACTGACTGGGCTCATAGTTAACTTGTAAGGTTTTGTCTCCACACTCGCTGCTTCTTCTGGACATCAGACCCCAGAGCTGCCTGTTAGTGAGGCTTGGACTCCACAGGCAGCCTGCTCTGGTGCCCTGGGTTTGGAGGATGGGGGATTAGAGATTCCTCAGTCCATCCTGATCCTCTGAGGAAGACAAATCTCTTGAAAACACTTGGAATCAGGGACCCTAGACAGAAAAATACAATGATGGGGACTGTCCCACATAGACTGAGAATCTGAAGACAAATTAGGGGAAGAGATACTGCACAAAGAAGGAATCGGATTTTCTGTCTTGTAAAGCTGAGCAAAGGGTGTCAGGGACATTCAGTCCTAGACCTGCAGGAGGAGAGATGCTCAGGCTCAGCAGAGGCATAAAGGAGAGTGGGGGGGACTCAAGGCCCAGCTTCCTGAGGGATGGGGCTTTTCTGATGCCCCTCTCTTCCTAACAGCTGGTCCAGCTCTCCTGTATCTCCTCAACAAGTTGCAAAATATCACGCCAAGCCCTGGCTCCTGACCACGTCATCACTCAGAGGCTGGTTCTCACAGGCCATGGGGACCGGAGGCTGCCTGCCAGGGCGGCACCTGGCCACGTAATCCTCACAGTAACATTTGATCATCTGTCTGGTGTCTAGTGTGGCCAGACCTTGAGTCCACCATGTTCCTGGGAATTTTTAATCAGCTTATTGATGAGAGAGGCAAGACAGACACTCTTCACCAAGGGGTAATTGATCACAGATGGAGCACAGCCCAGGGGTCCTGATCGTCCTTTCCAGGGGTCACTGAGGCAGGCTGTTGGGAGTCCACCCACTCCAGGATCTCCTTGTAGTCCATCCTCTCTCACAGGTCTGAAGGTTGAAGTTAACCCTGAGCATTGCACATGCCTATGCTAGATGTTCTGCTTTTACTCTGACAGCTGCTGCTTACTCTGGGCTGCTGACTTCTGCACTTGGGCCACACATGTTCACTGCTGCTGTACCACAGAGCACTGGTGCTGCATGAGGTCATGGTTTGGCAGCTCATCTTTGGGAATCTTCAGGCTGCACTGGCTCCTTCAAGACTTCTGAATTATGTTGAATAAAATCTCTTTGAAAATATGTGTGGAAAGGGGTTACATCATAACCCAGGTATCATCACTGGAACCCAGGTCCTTCCAAGTGCTGGGGACAGGTTTTCTGTTCATAAGGCTTGACCCCCTCATGCCCCCAATCAGTGCCCCTCTGCAGATGCTCCAAGTGACCCATCCTGTTGGCTACTCTCCAACTGAGTCTTCCTTCCTAGTGACAAGCTCCATGGCCAAGGGATGGTTGTGATGACACCATCAGATGTCACAATCATGAGCATTTGCTCTGGGTGTGGTCAGTAATCTTTATACCCCTGCCTGCCTGGAGCTGGGGCCTCAGGATCACAGAATAGGCCCTGTTCCAGGTCCCAGGCTCCCCCCAAAAGGGAAGAGATGGAGAAGGAGAGGAAAGAAGACAGAATTAGCAATATTTAGCCTTAAAAACTGAGAGAAGCCTGGAGTCCAATGAGACATACAATTCTCTGTCGCTCATAGGTCACACCTCATTATTTCCTGAACTTTCCATATGAGACCCTCTCAGCCCCACAAGGATCATGCAAAAGACTCATCAGTTATTAAGAAGTTACTAACAAGGAACTCATAATTGCCTTATTAATTAGCAAGTGTGGAGAAAGTTTTTCAGCCTTGTCCTGGGCTCCCCAGGCCTGCACTGTCATTGCCTCTCCAGGTGAGGTGATAATTGCAGCCCAGAGGGGAAGTGAGGTCACAGGAGCACAGACCTTTATCTCAGGGCCCAGCTGCCTCCCTCCCTCCATGCTCGCTGTCATGGCCTCACACTGAGTCCAGCACCTTGCACACAAGAAGCAAGGTGAGTGTTTTCTGTTTCTGTCACAGAGGCAGTGTGTGTAAAGGGATAACTTTGAGAAAGTGCTCAGTTCTGGAAAGGATTTGGGGTTGAAACAGATTTATTGCCAATAGAGACCAGGGAGAGGAACATTTGTTTGTTGTGTGCTGTGTTAGTAAAGGAGTCATGTGGCTGAACTGTTGCCAATTGCTCTTGGCTCCCAATGTTATTTAATAAAAGAATACACTGAGGATATTTCTAGGTGAATAATACCATTCATAGTGAACTCTGATTTGGAAGGGGCTTAAGGACAACTACTTTGCTCTTCACATTACTTTAGACAGAACTTAGGATACATTTTGAACTGCTATGATGGCTGTGTGTGTAATGCTTCATGCCTATAGTAAAGATGGGACTGAAACCATTAGGGTCACCTCACTTGGGGCTGTTCTGGAATAAAAGATGTTCTTTTCCAACTCTACATTCCAATCACCTATGGGAGACAGGAATCGCATCTCCTCTGAATGCCTGTGCTGTGATGGCTGAGGTGAGACTCTCTCCCTGCTGGACACACAGAGAAGGTAACATTATAGTGATGAGAGATGGTCAATGGTTGTCAGAACCAAATGAATATGTGATTTCCCATGGCTTAATAATATCCCAACATTAATCACAAACTCATGGCATTTTCCTTTGTTTTTTATTTTATTCATCACTGAATTCACATGCTCCAGCTTCTACTGACATACCTCTTATATTAAGTGTCCTCCACAAATCCTGCTTCATTACTGACAGTTTCACTAATGTAGCTCTCAGGAAAGAGAAACTTTTAGCCTTAAATCAGTGAAGACTTCATTTCTACCATGAACTACTTTATCAGATATTAGTACATCATATTTCATAGTTTATGACCCAAGTAATATTTTTGAATATTTTATTTATAGATTTCAGTATGGTTTTATTCCAGAAATGACAATATTTCTGCTGTGGAACTGTCTGTTTAGAGGGGATATTCTTCCATTCATTTATTTTAAATAATAAAAGCACAGCATTTTGTAACATCTAATTTGATTTCTCATAATTTTTCCTCCTCATTTGTTTTTAACTTTTTATTAGTATATTATAGTTATTCATAACACTGGGGCTGACTCTGACATAACTATGCATGCTTAGCATATAATTAGCTCCATTTAAGTCCTCATTGCTTTCCTGTACCTAACCTCCTCCCTCTCCTTCTTCCCGTGTGGAATTCAACCTTGGGTCAGTCTTACATTCATTAAAAGTAGAGACAGGGCAATTTCTGTGGGATGGCATGTGCATTTGTCAGTTTGGAATTGCTGGTACAGAGTTTTATATCTGATCCAGTAAGTGTATACCAACAGTTTTGCCACCTTTGCACCAATTTTAATACCCATTGCCAGTTCATGAGATCCCGGGCCTATCTTCATCCTTCCCAATTGTGGTACTTCCTGCTATTTTATTTTAGATTCTGGTTGGCTTGTTCTTATACTGGGGAGTGGCTTCAATAAAAACACTGAACTTCCTCCCCATGTTTACTATTCATTGAATTAAGCATTTTGTCTTAAGTACCTTTTGGAAAGGTTTGCCAATTTTTAATCTATTGTGCAATTTGTAAGACTGTTAGAGTTGGATACCTCAAACTCACTCACCCTGGGTATGGCATCTAATAAAAGTTAATTCTCAATTTAATGTACCTTAACTTCTCATTTCAACAATATGTTTGATATATTTGTGCTTTTTAATAAACATTTTTTTACTTAAGACATCAGAAATATTCTTTTTGTTATTATAAAAGGTCCATTGCTTATTTTAAATTTTAGCTCAGAAATTCTCTGAGATCTGATTTGTTGTATGGAGACAATGTTGATTGAAGTTCTTTTTCCAATGTGAATAGCAAATATCAGTTCATTCTGAAACATAAAATGCTAAATTCTTTCTATGACCTTGCTCTCACTATTTATTGCTCCTCCCAGGTTAGTGTCACCTGATCATCAAGGCTCAGATTTCTAGAAAGCACACTGTCAATTCTCCCCAGTAACTTGTGCACCTTGAGGTCTTTGAAATCCTGCAGGTGTATGCAATGAAAGCTGCTCTTGGTGTCAAAAAATTATTTTAAGAAGGGAATCTCACTATGTTGCTCAGGCTGGCTTGAAATTCCTGTGCTGCCATGATCCTCCTGCCTCAGTCTTCAAGTTAGCAAGTGGTTACAGGTGCTCAAAACAGCACTGTGTACAGCTTATTGTTAATGAGTCATTTTGCTCAGAGGAATGACTGTTGCCATAATGTAAAGGATGATGTGCTGAATGACAATATGACCTTCCAGAATGTGGCAATAGGACTGATGTTCTTATCACAGGTTGCTGTCGGAATTCTGGGAAATTTCTCTCTGTTTTATTATTATTTAGTCCTTTCCTGCAATGACTGTACAGTAAGGTACACAGATATGATTCTCAAGCACCTAATTATAGCCAATTCCTTGGTCATTCTGTCTAAAGGAATTCCCCAGACAATCACAGCTTTTGGATTGAAGCATTTTCTCAACGACCTTGGATGCAAACTTATTTTGTACATTCAGCGAGTGGGCAGGAGTGTGTCCATTGTCATCACCTGCCTCTTGAGTGTCTTCCAGAACATCACCATCAGCCCCATGAACTCCTGTTGGCAGGATCTCAAAGGAAAAGCTCCCAAGTACATTGGCTTCTCCATTTTCCTCTGCTGGATCCTGTACATGGTGGTGAATTCCATTTTTCCTCTCTATATGCTCAGCAAATGGAGTAGTGAAAACCTGACAGAGAAAAGAGATTTTGGGTACTGTGCTTCTGCAGGTCGTGACAAAATAACCAACTCGTTATATGCAGCCTTATTTGTATTTCCTGAAGTTGTCTTTTCCATGCTCATGATCTGGTCCAGTGGCTCCATGGTTCTCCTTCTGTACAGGCACAAGCAGAGGGTTCAGCACATTCACAGCATCAAAGTTTCCCCCAGAACCTCCCCTGAGTCCAGAGCCACCCAGAGAATCCTTGTCCTGGTGGGCACCTTTGTGACTTTCCACACCCTCTCCTCCCTATTGAACGTTCATATTGCTCTATTTTCCATCCCCACAGGGTGGCTGGTGGACACCAATGACCTAATAGCAGTGTGTTTCCCCACTGTCAGTCCCTTTATTCTCATGAGTCGTGAGTCCACTGTATCCACTTTATCCAGGCTCTTCTTCATCCGCATAAAGAATACAAAGTCCTGCTGGGTGGTGTGGCATGTGCATGAAACCCCAGCAACTCGGGGAGCTAAGACAGTAGCATCCCAACTTAAAGGCCAGCCTCATCAAGTTAGTAAGTCCCTGTCTTAGAAATGAGAAAGAAAAAGAGATGGAGATGAAGCTCAGTGGTACTCAGTGGTAAAGCACCCAGGGTTCAGTCCCCAGTATCAGGATACAACTCAAACGTTTCCCCATTGTATCATAAGTACATGATTGCATGTTTTCGCATCACGTTCACTAGCCATCCTAGTTCCTGTTGATCAAATGGAATGGATGAGTCCTCAGTCCTTCCAGGTCATTTGAATCAAGTGCTGCTCTCCTGGAAAGTTGGCCTGGAGCAAATGCATTGGAGAAATGAGTGTGGACCTGTGGGAGGATAATTCTCCTTAGCATCGCCAGTAAGTTCATAACTCCCAGAAAAGTTTTGTCCCAAATTGTCTTTTGTTGGATTCCTCTGAAAACAGAGCTTGAGAAGACAGATTCAGGATTAGGTATTGGAATAAAGGAGAGAACTGTTTACTGCACGGTGAAATAAAGATAATATCTCTTTCCGTTGCAAGGTAGGTTTGTCTGCAGTTCTCCTTAAAAAATTTGTCTCCCTACATGCAGGGATCTTGTGATGTGATGCAAACTCCTGTCCTGTGTAGCATCCACATGGGCCACTTCACACACCCAGACTGTAGTTGGCAGGAGAAGGGAAACTGGTGGGAGCACAGTGCTCCTGCTGCTTGCAGTGCCACAAGGAAAGAAGTGCCTGGTTCTCATCTAGGTAGCGCATATCTTCTGCTGGAATCTGTTCAAGGGTTGCAGCATAATCTCACAATTTCACATTTTGTGAAAACACCCACAGCTGCCTTTCAAAACAGGAGGATAGATGGGCATGTCTTACCTATGCTTTTAAAAATAGCACTTACAACTCTCTAAATCAGAATATATTCATCTATTTGTGCTAGGTTGTAGTCTTAGGAGATTCGATTCCTCTATAAGCAGTGCAGTCGCTGGTGCAGGCAGGTTGTGAGGAGTGTCACAGCAGGTCCCACAGCTGGAGACCTGCAAAGGGGAGGGGAAGATACATGAGGCTTCCTGGGCGACAGCATCCTGGAGGGACTTTGGTAAAAAGCAATTATTATAGGAACATTTATTGATTTGCACTCCATTGCCCTGGTATCTCTGTCCCTGCCTGTCACCCATGTGATACCTTCTGAGAAGGCCACATGAGTCACTGAGGTTTTTCTGTTGAAAGTGGACTCTTTGGGGAATGTTTGAAGGAGCTTGAGTTTTAAGGCTTCGCTTATTTAAGGCAAAGTCTAATTTTATGGAAAAGGTGAGTTGGGTACAGAGGGGATTCTGATATGGCACACCCCTCAGTATTGTGGTAAGTTCTAGGGAAATGTCAACCTTTAGAGGTTGGGGAAGTGGGGTGGTAAATGCTGGGTTTCCAAGGTGTGAAACTAGCCCCAACAGCAGTGGGTTTACCTGTGGAATGAACAGACTCTTCCCAACAAGGACCTTTCATGTGATGAGAACAGAGATGAAATAAAGGGAGGCCCAGGGATGAGGAGAGGGGTGGATCTGGCCCTGCACATCCTGGGGAATGCACGCTCTGGAACCTGCCTGGAGGCTTGCTGAGAGGCCCAGGCCTCACCTTCCTCCAGTGGCTGCCTCAGCACTCCCTCACCTGTGAGCCCTGGCACTCAAGGGCATTTGCTAAAAACACCCAGGGCCACTGTTAACAGTGAAGTGTTGAGGGAGGGACAGAGCACAGCTGTGTGATGGACAAGAGTGAGCACAGGGCACAGGGAAATGGACGACAGACGTGAGATGGTGGAGCAGTGAGCCTGGAGGGTCAGGTCTAAAGATGATGGAGGGGAGAGAGGGGGAAAGGCAGAAGCATGTCACGGGTTGCTCCAAGGTTAAGGCCAATGCCAGGCTATGACTACAAAGGGAAGAGTGGGCCAGGAAGGCACAGGCATAAACCCATTGAGTTCGGGTGGGTGGATGGCAAGGTGACAGGAACAAGGGTGTGATGGCAACACAAGTCATTGGCAATGGGGGCCAATGGTCAGTGGGAAGCATGTGGAGACCTGCTGTGGGCAAAGATCAGGAGAGGAGGAGCCCACCTTGGTGGACAGTGACTGAGGCAGATTCAGAGTGTAAGCAAAGTAGGTGGAGCCTGGGGACAGACATGGGGAGGGAGAAAGGATGTGCACAGGAAGGGAGGGAGCCGAGGGAGGGGACCCTGGTTGTGAGTGCACTGAAGCACCCAGGAGCAAGGGGCAGGGCTGCAGGGTGGTGGATGGTGGTCAGGGGCAGCATGCACTTCACAGAGGAGTGGAGGGTCCTGGAGGTTGAGCACTGTGGATTTGAGAGTGCTGGGCAGAGGGCACAAGGAACAGGCTGACACTAGATTTGGGAGTAGATACAGAGAAGGGGAAGAAAGACACAGGTGACAGAGTTTGCAGGAGTCACTGAAGGCGTGGAGGATTTTGGTCAGACGGTGGTCCTTGGAACAGGGAAAAAGGTTTCTGTTTTGTCCTGGGTTTTGTTGGTGGTGTTGGTTCTTTGTTTGTTTGTTTTTCAAAAAGTTTACAGAATGTGGTTCCAGGGAATGTATATTAGAAAGAGTGGGAGGAAGTGAAGGACAATGAAGGCTTATGGATTTCTAAAGGTCACAGCAATGGAGGGTGGAGGATGTAGCCAGATGTGTAAGGGAGTGAACCTCAAGGGTCTCCTTTCCTCCTAGAGCCTGACTCTGCAGCACACACTGTTCATTGTGCTTTAGCTTGGCACCTGTTGCATACATTGTGGCCCTGCAGATGCCCAGGGCAGAGGAGAAGCTTCCAATAGCTCAGGCATCTGGACAGATACCAGAAGATGCTTTCATGATAATCCAGGCCTGACTCCTGGCTGCAAAGGTTGTTTTAAAAATGGTGCCCTACCTGGGTGTCTGCTACCTTCCTGGGCTCAGTGTAGGGCTGTCTGGATGACCTATGTTAAGCCATCTGCTGACTTCTCAGGCTAGACCTGCACATCCTCAGATGCATTCACTCAGGCTCACGGGGGAATCAAATGTCCTGTAGACAGTGGATACACCAAACCAGTCAGCACACTGCTCAAGGAAGCCCCATAGTACTGATTCCTTCAATGGATTCCTGAGCAGTGACCCCAC
The DNA here is from genome assembly GCF_001458135.2 of Marmota marmota marmota. Lineage (NCBI taxonomy): Eukaryota > Metazoa > Chordata > Mammalia > Rodentia > Sciuridae > Marmota > Marmota marmota. The sequence continues at coordinate 596,257 of NW_025999985.1, read as the reverse complement.
AACCCAATTGCTGTCCCTCCTGTCTACAGAACAGCTTCCCTGGGGTTCACTGAAAATAGAACATCAGGTGCTGGAGGACATTGGCCTGCACATGATACCACTGCTTCCCAAAGTCCTCTGACCCTAGCCCTCTGGCACTCAGCTAAGTGCACCCACCCAGTCTTGCCCCAGGTCCACTATGCTGCCTCTGCTGCATGTGGACACTGTGACTGGTGTCCACTGTCCAGGGCTTAGCATGTCCTCCCAGGGCTACTAGACACCTGACCAAATTTCCCAAGGGCCAGTGTCAGATCCCGCTGACAATCTATAATTTCTGGTACAGCAGAGATGCATAAAGAAAGACACACGCACACACACACACACACACACACACACACACACACACACACACACTTCCAGTAGAGAATGAGCAGCAGCTTCATTTTTTCCCTACTTTTTTTTTTTTTGAAGCCCTTCAACTTTCCTCCTTCTTTGGAGGTTTTATTTGAAATCCCTTTCATGCCTTTTCCTAAGTCACCTAATCTCAAAGCTGTCAGCTCTAAAGTCAAAACCTTAAAATGTGTTCAATCAGAAAGTCAAACCTTAAAATGTGTTCAATCAGAAAGCCAAGCAAGGAAGCCAGGCACTTAACAGACTATTCTAATTAAGGCTCTGAAAACCCTGTCAAGTTTTCATATCTTCTGTTCTGCCTAGGGGGTGGGGTGGGGGAAGGAGACTTAAATATCAACTATTATTTAGACTCTTAAGGGAATTGCATTTTTATTTACAGTTGAGTCTCTACCCCTCCCTGTGTTCTAGTCTGCAAATGGCTTACACTTGGACTTTGTATAGGATCCTGGTGGGAGGAGGTGGAGGTAGGGAAAAACCTCTCACATAGAAAAGCATAACCCAAATCTCACTATGGTTTCATAATTTTGCTCTTGCGTCTAAAAAAGACAGTCATCTCTCATGAGGGAGGGTGTTATGTGCTTTATATCCTGACATTTTCCACTCGCTGCTTCTTGGTGTGAGGAGAGATATGCAGCATGTGGCACTGCAGAGGAAGACGGCAGAAGCCACAGAATGAAACATCCGCTTTCCGGTGATGCTGTCCCATTCCTGGGAGCCTCCAGGATGCACTCAGACTCCTTGGGATGTGATTCTGCAGCAGACAGGATGCAAGGAAGCCCACTCTGTCCTGGGCACCCAGGACAACACTGAGTTCTAAAGGCAAAGGGCATGTAGTGAGGGGCCAGGCTAGGCCACCATGTGGTGCCATAGTGAGCAGCAGCACCATTTGAGGCCAGGCAGGGGAGGCGTGCAGGGACTGGCCTCCCAGAGACGAGCAGATGAGTTAGGGCAGACCGACCCATTCCAGTGTAACCAGAAAGGTTGTGGATCATAGTTACAATGGTTGCTGATTAGGCATCAAAGATGTGACATTGTCAAAGCCACCATGGCTGAGAATGGCACCAACATGCTGCAGCCAAAGAAAGTGGGTGGCCCACATATGTGTGAAGAACGGGTGGCACTCTGTCGGTGGCTTAGCTGACAGCTCAGAGCTTCACAGGAAGACCTCTTTGCCTGGCCAGCTTCTCTTGAACAATGTCTCCCACGAAACCTCCGAAGCACTTACATAGCATATTTCTGTGTCCACTCTCTTGCTAGTCTTCTGTACTTCTCTCTGTCGGCCTTGTAGGTGTGGGCTATTTCTGGCACCAGAGGGTCATCAGGGTTGGGGTCGCAGAGCAGGGAGCAGATGGACAAGAGAACTTTGGACACAGTTAGTGCTGGAGGCCACTGTGACCGCAGGATGTCCAGGCAGATGCTGCCATTGCTGTTGATATTGGGGTGATAGATTTTTGTTGTGAAAGCGACCTTTGGGGGCTTGAAAGGGTAATCCGTAGGAAAGTGGATGGTCAGGAAGAAAACACCTCCTTGGTAAGGACTGTCATTAATCATCACCCACAGGTCCTGCGGAACACTGGGCAGGAGGATCCCTCTGCAAGTCGGTCAGTTCTGGCCATGCACTGGTGGGATGATAAAATGCTAAAAATTATGGTTACAGCTGGGCACGGTGGTGCCTGCCTGTAATTCCAGGAACTTGGGAGGCTGAGGCAAGAGGATGGCAAGTTTGAGGCCAGCCTCAGCAAATTCGTGAGGCCCTTCTGGATCCGCTTCAGTGCCATCCTCTCCGCTGCTTGGGACCGGGCGGCCCAGCGGGGCTGCCTGAGGCGGCCCGCTGCCGGCTCGCCAGCCCCTACTTCTTTTATACAGCAAAGAAGAAACACATCTTCTTGGCAGCTTAATTTTATCAAGCATGGATAAACATTCTCAGAATAACTTTGTTCATGGTCATAGTGCTCCATACTTCTTATTATTTGAGTTGAAGTTAGTTAATTTCCTGGCAATCACATATATCTATATCTAGATCTAGATCTAGATCGAGATAGATAGATGATTGATAGATAGATAGATAGATAGATAGATAGATAGAAGATAGATAGATTTTAAACTTGGCAAAACATTCTTATCTCTTATCTTCTTAAGAAAGCAACAAGGACACAGTTTAAAGAGTTCACAGTTTCTCACAGAACACCTTTTTTTGTTAAGCTCAGCAAAACTTAACTCTTTGTGTGCGTGAGCACACAGGCAACGTCCAGAAAATTATGGAGGGTCCCTTAATGCCAGATCCCATGAAATTATTCCAACCAGTCATTGTACACAGTGCCTGGGAGTCCCGGCAATCCCACCTCCTTACGCTACTCAAGCCGTCTCCACTGGCTGTTACCTGGTGTCCAACAGCAACTCCTGTGTGGCCCACCTGACCTGTGCTCTTCTTTGCAGCTGTATGTGGGAAGATTTCTGCAGTTCTTCTGTCCATGTGTCAGAGTGTTTGTCTTTCCATCCAAATAGCCTTTAAATCAAGGAAAACCTATGCATCCCCCACCCCCAGGTCCTGTCATCCCTGTGGACATTAACTGCCTTAGAATTTTTCCTACCTCTGTCTTTTGGGCACTTGAGCTCATGTTCTCCACCCCCCACTATGTCCTTTGTCCCCAGGGCTGCTGCACTCACAGGGTCTGAGACCCAAATTATCTCATCCCCTTAATTTCTGTGCACAGTTTGCCCCTTTGTGCCCTTAAAGTCACCAGTGCACTTGAGATGTACCACACCCTGTATCCCATGTGCCCTTTCCCCACTGCCATTTCTCTACTACTCTACAGTGCTCAGCCACAAGCCCCCTGCACCCCATCTAACCCCCAGGACCTTCATGTGATCACTCACTATCTGTCGTACACTCTCAGCCTACCCCCACACGTCAACTGTCACACCACACCCCCATACCAACAGCAAACACAATAGCCTGCTTAAATGCCACATGTGTGCAATTCTGTCCTGGTGGGCTGTGGGAGGCTGGGAAGGAATGCAAAGCGCAGACGTGACCCCCCTCTTCCTGGGGTTCTTTGGCCTGGATATAAGCACAGTTTTATATATATAGTACTCCCACACATTGAGAAGAATGTGTGAGTGACTATGTGACAGAGAATGGAACAGGACATTTAGTTCGGTGTCTGTATTGTGAGTGTGTGAAGATGGGAGTATGGGAATGACTATCACATACATATTTCAGTCCACATGGTATGCGTGTGTACACTGTGTGTTGAATTATGCACATGAGTGTCTAATGCACTGTGTGTGTGTGTTAGAGTGTGAATTGTTAACAGATAGTTCTTTTACATCACTTTCAAACAGTATATGCAGTGAAGAACTAGGAAACCCAAAGTGATTTTAGTAGATCAAGGAGATAAGTGGATAATCAAGATATCACGGAAATTTGCAAATGTACATATGGATGCATAGAGTGGAGGCACTGTGGGTCTGTGGCTGTGGCTCAGAGGTAGAGTGCTCTCCTAGCATGCCTGAGTCTATGGGTTCTATCCTCAGCACCACTTAAAAATAAAAAATAAATAAATAAATATATCGTTTCCACCTAAAAAATAAAAAATAAATTTTAAAAAGAGATTGGAGGCACTGTCTCATTAAATCTACGTCCGCCATTCCTGAATTCCTCCAGATACTAAACGTACATGAACCCACTGCTGCCTGGGTCCTTCAGGGCTGCAGAAGGATGCAGATTTCCAGGCAGCATGCGCACATAGGGCAGGCTTCAGCTGAGAGCAGGAGGGGGCTAAAGTGAAAATTTAGCCTTAGACAAGTGAGGTCAGGACTCTCCCTGTTATTGCTGAGTGGTGGTCTTCAGGTCCTTGAAATGCCATGCCTGAACAGTGCTTTGCTTGCCTGGGTGCTTTGTTCACCAGACAGCCTAATGACGTGACCTGTGCTGGGAAATGAGGTCCATATGGTAAATTCCCAGTCTCAGGAAGACCTGAGACTACACTCAGCCACGTGGACAGTGTGTGAGGGTCTCCAGGAGAAGCTCTGGGCCCCAAGGCCCAGGTGAGCTGCCCTGGAGGACAGCATCCAGTTGTTTGTCTCATGTGGTGGGGAAGCAGAGCATCTGTGACCCACAGGGAGGATGACAGGAGGCTCCACACTAGGCACCTCTCCTGGACTCTGCCTATCAGTGTCTACCCTGTGCTGACTGTAACCCATATCCCTTCCCTGAATTTAACTGTAACCATGTCCATAAACGTATTCTGTGAATGTCACGAGTTCCTGTAGGGAAGCTACGTGTGATTCGGCGACCTCCAGACTGACAGCTGGGTCAGAAGTAATTGTTGTCTTTTGTGATCTGTGTCCTTTAAAATTCCCAATTATCCTAAAACCCTCACAGAAGAATGAATAGTAGATACAGGTCAACTTTGAGACAATTATATTTTATATTTCCTCCTTAATCAAACTATCAATGCATACTATTTAATTTTCTGTGCAAAAATAATTACAATAATTCTGAAAAAAACAGTGCTGTTGGATTGAGAAGAGGGTATTCGCTTATTGAGTACTGATGAAAAATAGAGAATTTGCTGGCTGATCTTCTAATGCTGGTGATTTTATTTGTGAGAGACTGTTGTAAACATCTCTCTTCTAGTGACACTGTTCTGTTGAGAATTCCTCCTACTGCTGGGGTAAAATTCATGAACTAATTTTTCCTACAAACATTTAGTATCATTTCCAAATTAATTCACAATTATACAAATGAGTCCAGGGTTTTCTAATGTAAATTGTGATAGTTTTTTTTTCACTTTTACCTCATTAGACTTCTTTCTCAGATGCTTTCTTTCTGTTCTTTTTAATACCTTAGAATCATGAAGCTTCAGTATCTAAATATTAAGAATTAGCAAGATTTGGTGTGAAGCACTCAGGAAAGCCAGGAGTCCAGTGAGACAAACAAGCTCTCTGTAAGTCCAACATAGGTCACAGCTCAGTATTTCGAGAACCTTCCACATGAGACCCTGTCAGTCCCCAGGGATCATACAAAAACAACAGCTTCTCTCAAAGTTCTTGACACTTATTCTGAAGTTACTAACAAGGAACTCATAATTGCATTAGTAATTAACAAGTGTGGAGAAAGTTTTTCAGCCTTGTCCTGGGCTCCCCAGGCCTGCACTGTCATTGCCTGTCCAGGTGAAGTGATAATTGCAGCCCTGAGGGGAAGTGAGGTCACAGGAGCACAGACCTTTATCTCAGGGCCCAGCTGCCTCCCTCCCTCCATGCTGGCTGTCAGGACCTCACACTGAGCCCAGCACCTTGCACACACAAAGCACCCGGTGAGTGTTTTCTACTTCTGTCTCAGAGGCAGAGTGTGTAAGGAGGGAAGTTTGAGGAAGTGCTCATTTCTGGAAAAGGATTTGGGGTAGAAACACATTCTCTTCCACTGTAGACAAGAGAGAGAAACAATTTTTTTTCCAGGTTGTTGGACATGTTTTCATATACTTGTGTGCCATTTATTTCTTCTTTTGGGAAATGCCTGTTTGGTTCATTAACCCATTTATTGATTGGATTATTTGGGTGGATTTTTTGTTGTTGTTGCTGTTGTTTTTTCTTGTTTTACTAGGAATTAAAATCAGGGGCACTTAAACTTAGCCACACCCTCAGCCTTTTTATTTATTATTTTGAAACAGGGTCTCTCTAAGTTGCTTAGAGAAGTTCCCTAAGCTGCTGGAGTTACACACTTCTTTCACTGCACCCAGGTGTGTGTGTGTGTGTGTGTGTGTGTGTGTGTGTGTGTGTGTGTGTTGTTTTTGCTTTTTTGATGGTACACTTCTTGAATTCTTTATATATTCTGAATATTAACTCTGTCAGAAGAGTAGCTAGCTAAGATTCTCTCCCATTCTGTATGATCTCTCTTCATGCTCTTAGTGATATCCACTGATGTTAAGAAGTTTTTTAATTTGATGTTATCTTTCTCATTCTTGGTTTTATTTCTTGAGTTTTAAGGATTTTAAGAAAGTTGGTATCTGCACCAATATGCTGCAGTGTTAAGTCTGTGTCTTATTCTAGCAGTTGCAAAGTTTTCAGTCTAATTCCTGTATCTTTGGTCCAATTTGATTAACTTTTGTTCAGGTTGAGAGATAAGGATCTCATTTAATTCTTCTGCACATGGTTATCCAGTGTTCCCAGGGACGTGTTATAAAGGCCATCTTCTCCAACATATATTGTTGGCACTTTGTCACATATTGGAGGGCTGTAACTGTGCGAGTTTGTCTCTGTGTCTTCTATTTCATTGGTCTTCATGTCCTTTTGATGAAAATGCCCTGCTCTTTTTGTTACTATAGCTCTGTAGTCTGGTTTGAGGTACAGAATTGTGATCCCACTACATCACTCTTCTTGCTCAGGATCGCTTTGGCAATTCTTTGACTTTTACTCTTCCACACATTTTTAGAACTCTTTTTCTAGTTCAGTGAAGAAAGTCATTTGGTATTTTGATGGAGATTTAAAGGAATCTATGTAATGCTTTTAGAAATACAGCCATTTTGACAAAATTATCTCTCCCTACCAAGGATATGGGAAATATTTCCATCTTCTAAGATCTTTTTCATTTATTTTCTTCAGGGTTCTGTAGTTTTAATTATAAAGATCATTCACCTCCTTGGTTAGATTTATCCCCAACTATTTTTTCTTGAGGTTATTGTGAGTGGGATTGTTTCCTGATTTCTTTCCCAGCAGATTCATGGTTGGAATACAGGAAAGCTATTGATTTCTGAACATTGCTATTGTATCTGCTACTTTGCTGAAATTTGGGGGGGATTTTCTAAAAACAATTACAGGATCATGTCATTTCCAAATAGATAATTTGACGTTTTCTGTTCCTATATGGAGGCCTTTAATTTTTTTTTTCTTGCCTGACTGCTATAGACAGAGTTTATAGAATTATATTGAATGGGAGTGGTCATAGGGACATCCTTTTCTTGTTCCAGGTTTTAGAGGACATGCTTTCGTTTTTTCCTCAATTCAAGATGGTGCTGGGTTTCACCTTGTCATATACAGACTTTATGAAGTTCAGTCAACTTCCTTCTATCCCTAGTTTCTCCAGTCTTTTTAACTTGAATGGTTTAGGATTTTATTAAAGGCTTTTTCTGCTCCTACTGAGATGATCATGTGATTGTTGTTCTTAATTTCCTTTTGTTTGGGGAGTTACATTTATTGAATTGCATATGGTAAACCATCCTTCATTCCCTGGAATAAAACCCACTTGTTCGTGGTGTATTACCTTCTTGAAATATTTTTTAAAGGATTTTGCTAATATATTACTAAATATTTTTTGCATCTATGTTTATCAAGATTTTTGGTTTATAGGTTTTTTCCGTGTTGTTTCTTTGTATGGTTTTGCTATCAGCATTATAAATCCTACACAGAATGTAAAATTCCCTTTCTTTCTACTTCATGAAATAATTTGAGGAAGTTTGGTGTTAGTTCCTTTTAAAGGTACCATAGGATGTAGCTGAGAATCTATCTGGTCTTGGGCTTCTTATTATTAAAAAAGACATTAATAGCTGATTTAATTTCCTTACTTGATATTGCTGTGTTTATGTTTTCTCTATCTTCCTGGCTCGATTTGAGCTAGTCATATATGTATAGATATTTGTCAAGGTTGTAGATTTTCCAGTTTAATAGAATTTAACAGCTGGGTGCAGTGGTGCATGCCTGTAATCCCAGTGACTCAGAGACTGAGTCATAAGAATGGCAAGTTCAGGGTCAGCCCCAGAATTTAGCAAGTCCCTAGGCCACTTAGTGAAACTCTGTCTCTAAATAGAAAAATGAAAAGGGCTAGGGATTGCTGGGGATGTATTTAAGTGGTAAGGTGCTTCTGTGTTAAATCCCTACTGTGGGAGAAAAGAATAGAGGGAGGGAGAGAGAAGGGGAGGGAGACAGACAGGTGGGAGGAGAGGGAGTAAATGTTCAAAATGTGTTCAAATATTTTATAACCTCTGGAGTCCAGAAGGGTCTGTGGTGAGGTGATATTTTCTTTGATATTTTGTTGATTTGGAGTTTCTCTATCTTTTTTTAGATGGCCATAGGTTTATAAATTTTATTTATCTTTTCAAATAATCATGTTTGTTCTATTGATCCTTTGTATTGCTTTTTTAAAAAAATTCTCAGTTTCATTACCCTTGGCTCTGATCTCAGTCATTTCATGTGTTCTACTGATTTTATATTAGTTCTTCCTTTTGTAGGTCCTTGATATTTAGCATTACAGTATTTATTTGCGGTCTTCCTGGTATTTTTTAAGTAGGCATTCACTTTTATGGAATTTTATTTTAGAAATCCCTTCATACTGTCCCAATAATTTTAACACATTATATCTCTGCTCTCATTTATTTCTAAAAAATTCTTGATCTCTTCTTTCATTTATTCTATGATCCATCTCTCACTTAAAATATATTTTTTCGATATCCATGTACTTGTATGATTTCTATGCACCATGCTGTTGATTTCTAGTTTCATTACATTCTGATCTGATAGGATTCACAGGATAACATCACATTTTTTTTCTTTTGTATTTGATAAGACTTACATTGTACCTTAGAATATATTTTAGTGAAAAGTGTCCTAGAGTGATCTGTGTTGAGATCCTCTCATAGGTTTGGTATCCAGAGCCTTTGGTTACTTCTCTCTGTTGTTGCTATAGATATGGATGTGTGTAGGTGGGGCCTGGGGCCCATATTTAGTCATTTCTACTTGGGGACTCGTCATTAGTCAGGGCTTTTGTCTCTTCTGATGTTTATGTTAAGGGACAGCTGAAGAGTTTCAGTACTTAGTGTGTGAAACAAGTGTTTATGTTGAGGCATAGCTGAAGAGTTTCAGTACTTAGTGTGTGAAACAAGGTGTGCTGTCTGTTGGCTGAGTTTAGTTCAGCAGCAGAGTTTTTACCCTGTGAATTGTAGTGTTCCTACAGGTTCCAGCACCTCCCAGAATAGGGAACACAAATAATTAGCAACAACTCTGCAAACAATACACAACTTTCAGTGAAATGGTTTCTACTATGTCTTCTACAATGTGAATTTGAAACAAACAAAAAAAAAAACCCAGAAATGGTAGAGTCACTGATTGGTACCAGCAAAACCCATAAGTAACCATGAACTATATCTGGGAGGAAAGCAAACAACAGGTGTCAACTATCACACCCACAGCAGTGACAACTGCAACAGCATTAATGTGGGGTTGGGAACCAGATAAACCAATTAGTGCTAAAAATTGTAAGAATACAGTTAATTAAGAAAAAAAATGTGCGATTGGAAGATAGAAAAGAGTTCATAATTTCAAAAATTGAACAGAGAGAATGCAGAAGAGATGTAGCATGTGTTGGTTATAAAGGAGCAGAAAAAAAAGAAGTCAAACAGTAAATGGAGGGTGGAAGAGAACAATAGAATTTGGCTTTCAGAAGAAAGAAAAAGAAGAGAAACAGACAAAGAAACAATAAAATACAAAACCAAATATACTAATAAAAATCCCTAAACCTCTGAAGACAAGGGGAAGAAAAAACTTTTAAAAATGCTAAACATTTTCAAAAATGCTAAAAATGAGAAAAAAAACACTTATGTGCATGTATGTTTCCTTGAAATCATCAGAATAGTAAAAGAAAGCAAGGTGGGGGGAAAAACATTCTTAATGAGAAATTAAAGAATCATTTCCACCGAGATGTTCAGAATATTCAGTGAGACTAGACAGTCAATGCCTGGGATCGTCTTTCCATTTCTTCTTGAGCTACGTAGTGAGTAAGAGAACGAGGGCTGAGGGTTGTTAAAGCCTTCCAAACGGGTCCTTTTAGGTGTTGTCCACCTGAGGCTCTATATGCTGCTCACTTTGGATGTCCATCTCCTTTCTTAGGTTGGAAAATTTCTCTGCTATTTTGCTGAAGAGCTTCTTGATGGTTTATTCTGTGTCTGCATGTTCTCTCCTATCCCAGTGACTCTCTGGCTTTGTCTTTTGATGTTGTTGTGAATTCTTGTGTATTCTCATCCTGTTTTATTGGTTTCTTTTTTGACTTATTGCATACTGAATATTCAGGTTCTATGATACCTGTCATCAAGTCTAAAGTTCTGCCTTCAAGGACTGAAGTTCATTCTCTGTGCAATCTAATCTTTGGCCATACTTTGAAGTGAATGTTTAATTTGATTCATTAGGCATTTTATTTCCAGGAGCTCTGATTTGTTTCTTCTCACTATCTCTAGTGTTTTTAATTGAAATGGGTTTTCATCTCCTGTATTTGTTCTCTTAATTCATTCCTTAGATCTTTCTTACTTAGTACATTTTAATAATCAGGTTTTTATGGTTTTTCTCTGGAATTTTATCCATGTCCCTACCTGAGGTTTCCTTTCTTGGGGTATTGTGAATTCATGGGGAATCTTGTTTGCATATTTTCTCATGTTTTTGGAGGTCTCAAACTCACACTTCTGTTGTGAATAATTACTCTCCTTCATTCCTACAAATGTTATTTGGTGAGTAGTAATCATTTTTGTTCTTGGGACTTCTGTTTTTGCTATATGAGATGCCCAGGAGATATGACCTGAGTTTCCCTCTAGTTGTTCCTGCCTGATGCCTGGTTCTTGGTCTACGGTTTTTGGTTCCTCTCTCCTTTGTGTTGAAGTATTGTTGGTGCTCAAGTGGGGCTAGTGCATGTGTGAACAGAGATTCACTGTTACTTGACTGAGTTGTGAGTGTAGCTCAGCAGCAGGATCTCTACTCTCTTCCTCTTCAGTGTCTATCCAGCTTAATAAGCCCAGGGACTCTATGTGGATAGAACAGATAATAAAGGTCAAAAATATATTGGGATTTTTGTTCCTCCATATATGCCTGCATATACCAGTAAATATCATTTCCTTTCCATATATGGGCATCAAATTGAGTGGCTAAAACAAATTTTTAAATGAAAATATTTAGACACTGTCCTTTTGAATGTTATGATCAGAATATATATTACTATGGTTGTTCTTCAATGATGCATGTTCAGGATCCTAGTAAGGACACTCACTGTTATATTTCATACTGTGCAGACACCTGAAGCAGGTCAACACATCCAAGAGATGACCTTTCCCCAGCTCACTTTTTTGATGACATGTACATTTTTTTAATTAACGAAGCATGCAGAAGTCATAAGTGCACAGCTCAGTGGAATTTTACAAATAAAACACACTTCTCTGTGCACATACAGATCAAGAAACAGAATACTGTAAAAGTTACATTCATTTTCTTTAAAATTTAAGCCAGATATTTATTCAAAACTGATATGTTGTGTGTTGGGAGTGGTGACAGAATTCTCCTCTTCTTCAAAATGACTATAAAATATCAATTTAATCTGGAAGTGGCAAATTCTGTTTTCTTTTCCCTCCACTCCATTTTGATGCTTCCTCCAGGTTATCATCAACTGATTTTTCAAGTTGGCTTTTCTATGAAAAAAATCTGGGAACTCCCCTCATTCACATGTGCACCTTGATATATTTTACTCCAATATGTGCATACAGTAAAACTTATACTTGGTGTAAAAAATTATTATATTTTGAGAAGGATTTGCAATGCTTCCCAGGCTCAGTTTTAATACTTGGGCTAAAACCTAACTTTTGTCTCAGCCTCCAGAGGAGCTGGGATCTACAGGTGTACATGAATGGGCTTCCCTTCAAAATTTTTAACTTGTCTTTTTGCTCATAGGAAGGACTATTGCTGTAATTCAAAGGAAAATATGAGAATGAGAAAATGGACTCCAGAGACGTGGCCATGGGACTGATGTTCTTATCGCAGACTGCAGTAGGAGTTCTGGGAAATTTCTCTCTGCTTTATTACTATTTAGTCCTTTTCTGCAATGAGTGCACATTAAGGTCCACTGACTTGATTCTCAGGCACCTGATTATAGCCAACACCTTGATCATTCTCTCTAAAGGAATTCCCCAGACAATGACAACTCTTGGGCTGAAACATTACTTCAATGACTATGTGTGCAAATTTCTTTTGTACATGGAGCGAGTGGGCAGGAGTGTGTCCATTTTCATTACCTGCCTCTTGAGCGTGTTCCAGAACATCACCATCAGCCCCATGAACTCCTGTTGGAAGGATTTCAAAGGAAAAACTCCAAAGTACATTGGCTTCTCCATTTCCCTCTGCTGGATCCTGTACATGGTGATGAATTCCATTTTTCCTCTCTATATGTATAGCAAATGGAGTAGCGAAAATCTGACAAGGAAAACAAATTATGGGTACTGTTTTTCTGAAGCTGGTGACAAAATCACAGAATCAGTATATGCAGCCTTATTTGTATTTCCTGAGGTTGTCTTTTCTGTGCTCATGATCTGGTCCAGTGGCTCCATGGTTCTCCTTCTGTACAGGCACAAGCAGAGGGTTCAGCACATTCACAGCATCAAAGGTTCCCCCAGATCCTGCCCTGAGTCCAGAGCCACCCAGAGAATCCTTGTCCTGGTGGGCACCTTTGTGAGTTTCTACACCCTCTCCTCCCTATTAAATGTTTGTGTTTCCCTTGATTTTAATCCCAGTTTGTTGTTGGTGAACACCAATTCACTCATCTCCATGTGTTTTCCCACTGTCAGCCCCTTTCTTCTCATGAGCCCTGACTCCATTCTATCCAGGCTCTACTTCTGAGGCATAAACCAATTTTAAATTTGATCTCAAGTATATGAATTATATGTTTTTGCACAATATGCAGTTGTTTAGTCTTATTCTTGCTCAAAACACCAATAAAAAACTTATGAATAGTCACTTGTCTTTCTATTATAAACCCCAAAGGACATTGGGATTCGCAGCTCTCTGAATGTGGTTTCAACATGGCCATGGTGCTGGGAATACAGCTGATTGTCCTCATGATGATGCATAGTGTCCCGTAGATTGTCATTGGAATTTTATAGCTGAAGACAAATCAAATTAATGAGTTCTATGTCCTTGGAAGTCCTTTAAATCACAATAACTGAAGAAGTGTTATACTCCTGAAAACATTTGCCAGAAGAAAATACAGTAGAGTAATGAGTTGTGGATATTGTAAGCTAACAATTCTCTATATATTTATCTCACATATCCTTATCTTCTGTAGAGCTTTTGTTGAAGGGTACGTGGGATGTAAGTGGGATTAATACATAGTTTTCCAGAAATGTACCATTAGTTTGATTAGAGAATGAAGATGAAATAAACAGAGACCCAGACAAAAGTAGGTAGATGGTAATGGCCCTGAGATTGAAATTTGGTTCACCGGAAGGTAGAGCATTATAATGTGGCCATCCTGCCTTACGCAGGGTAATTAAGATCTCTGATGTTTTTTTTGAATCCATGCATACTACTGAGGCCTGCCGTAATTTGGAGGCCCCAATTAAAAGTAAAGTTACCTAGAACAGCCAAATAAGTCCATATGGGAAGGCACAGGAGAGACTCCTGTCCTTTTAACCAGGCTTAATCCTATTTCCAACTCTTCAGCTCCAAGGTTGCCCTGAAAGCAACCACTGTGAAACTACAGTATGCTGAAAATCATCACTTTTGTAGAGGCTGGCGAAAACAGATATGACTCTGAAAATCAACCAAAAAAAATCCACAATTTTTCACTCATTAACTTGTTTGATACCTTCTGATAAACTAATTTCTCATAATTTTTCTCCATTTGACCTGAATCAGAATTTGATCACTGTACACACACTCCAACTCTTGGGGCACATGTCAACAATAACCAGCAGCAATTGTTTAATAGTGAAGCACTTAGAAGAGGGAGACTGTCTGGCTGTGTGACAGATGAGAGTGACAGAGGACACAGGGAAATGGGATGACAGACTTAAGATGGTGGAGCAGAGAGCCTGGAGGGTGGGCTTACAAAGTGCTGGGGAAGAACAGAAGGTGGAGAGTGAGAAGACAGAAGGATACCACATGTTGCTCAGGGGCTCAAGTCAGTGCTGGGCTTAAGTTACAAAGACAGCGTGTGTGTGAGGACGTTAAGGATACTGGGTTCTGGAGGGGAGGAGGATGACCCCATTAACAGAGGGTACAATGACAAAGCATGGTTCAAAGGCAAAAGGGGATCAAGGTTCCATGGAAATGTGATAAAAAATGCTGTGGGTAAAGATCATTAGAGGAGGATGCAGGTCTTGGTGAGCAGTGGACTAAGGCCCATACAGAGTGTAAATAAAGGAAGTGAAGCTTGGGGGACCTGATAGACATGGGGAGGGAGAAAAGACCTGCACAGGAAAGGTAGGGAGCCTGAAGGAGGAGGGGATCTTGGCATAAGTGGGCAAAAGCACCCAGGAGCAAAGGGAAGGGGCTTTCAGTTTATGAGCAGTGGGTCAAGCTCATGCCTGTAGTTCATGGAAGAGCTGAGGATGCCTGAAATTTGATCTCTGTGGCTTTTCACATCACACCTGTGCATTCACAGCAAACACCCGAGCCTGTTTAAATGCTGCATGTGGACATGCTGTCCTGGCTGTGTGTGGGAGGTTGGAAGGAATGTAAAGAGCAGGCATGGCCACCTCTTCATGGCTTTCACAGGCATGTGATGAGCACAAATTCACACACACACACACACACACACATACACACACACACAAGTTCCTTAGGCACACATGAAGATGAATGTGTGATTATGTGACAGAGAGTGGAACATGACAGTTGTGTTGGTGTCTGCATCGTGACTGTGTTTAAGGTGAAAGTGAGAGTCTGGGAATGACTGTGTGTATGTATATGATTCAGTATGCCTGAGTACGGGGGTGCACACTGTGTGTGGTCAT
Source organism: Marmota marmota marmota (assembly GCF_001458135.2). Classification (NCBI taxonomy): domain Eukaryota; kingdom Metazoa; phylum Chordata; class Mammalia; order Rodentia; family Sciuridae; genus Marmota; species Marmota marmota. The sequence goes on along the minus strand of NW_025999985.1, from coordinate 581,108 downwards.
ATACACATGAGCTGAAATGTGCACATGATGTTGATACCGGGCAAAGCAGATGATTCACGGGAGTGTCAATACTTAGATATTGCCCAGCGGGAAGCAAATGAGAGAAAGAAGCTCACTAAATAGTGCCTTGCAAAACTTAGAGGATGTAGTCGTCCCTTCACATGTTAGAAATACAAAAAATATGAAAAAGCTAGGGTACAAGCTTCCTTATTAGCCCACAACACTGAAAAACCTGATTCTGTTTACATCACATTGGAGGAAATATCAGAAAAAGAATTTAGAAAGTTCATACTTTAAAAAGTAAGGAAAGAATTAAGAAATAAAACACCAAAAATGAAAGATCATTTCAATACACAGAGATTCTGAAAAGGAACCAAAGGAAAGACCCAATAAATCAAAGTTAAAATTTTATTTAAAGCATCACCAATATGAGATCAAAAAGAGAAAATTTTCCTTTCCCTAAAGATAAATTATATTAATTCTGCATATCCAGGAGCAATGGGGATCTTTCCATCTTCTGAGGTTTTCTTCAACTTCTTTCTTAGTGTTCTGTAGTTTTCATTATAGAGGTTTTTCACCTCTTGCATTACGGGTACCTCTTTACATCTGTCTGTTCATAAGCCAAAATCTTTAATGACATCTCTGAATGAATGATGTTTGCCTCAAGTGTAGGGTCCAGCATGAAGCCATTAATCCAAGTTCATCACTGCTTAAAACATCAGTGAAGCTTCTCAGTTGCCACAGAGCATATCTATATGGTGAGAATAACGGAATTAGAAGGTACAGATACTCAAGCAAAGTACTGATTTTCCCCTCATGTTCAATGCAGGGAGTTTATATCACTAAGAGTTTCCTCCTCGAACCTCACTGAGATAAGAATAAGGTAATTCAGGAGATGAAATTAATTCTTTGGTTATTCTTAACAGACAAATTCACTATCCATTCTAGGTCACCTCACTATTTGTTCCAGTAACATCAAATATTCATGTCAGGGTTTTATGGTTTGAATATGAGGCATCCTACAATTCTGTTAGCAGTGTTTGGCTGCAGGAGTATGCACAGGTGAAATGATTGGATTACGAGTGCTGTAACCTAATAGGTCTATACACATTTGAGCAAACTAAGTGGATGGTAATTTTAGGCACTTGGGGCATGGGCTGGAGGAACAAAGTCACTAGGAGTTTATATTTATTCCTGAAACTTTGATTGCTCTCTTGTTGCTTCCTCATTTCTGTGAAGTGAGAAGTATCCCTTTGCCATGCCCTTCTACAATGATCCTCTGCCTCACTTCAGACACAGAGCAATGGAGTTGGCCAATCACAATCTGAATCTCTGAAACCATGAGCCAACATAAAATTTCCTTCATCCTGATTATTTTTCTTCAGGATTTTGGTCAGATAAATTAAAAGTGAACAGAGAAATTGGTACTGAGAAATCAGATCCTTGCTGTGACTAGTAAAACCATGTAATTCTGAGCTATTGAAACTGGTTTGTGTGAAGAGCTTGGAAAAGTTTGGAGATGCAGGATGGAGATTGACTGAGATGGTTTTAAGTGGAGTTTAATGGAAGATTCTGGTGCAAACTCAGAAGACCAGTTGCTGCTAGGAATGCAGACAGTACGGACTGTGCTTATGAAGACTCAGAGGGGAAAGGTAATGAATCGGGAATTGGGCTAGAGGTTATGAGTGTTACGTTTTGACAAAGAAGAATCTACATTTTGCTTATGTCCTGAGACTTTGGGTGTGGGGGGGAATTTTATGGTGGTGTTTTATTTAATTTGAGGGAGGAAGTTTCCAGGCACCACAACATTGCCATTGGCAAGGGTATAGATGACTGCAAGAAGCAGCAGAAGAAAGCAGAGTAGAAGAATTTTTAAAACTTGCAGTTTGGTAAGAAAAAAAAAACATGTAAAACTGGGACCAAGGAAGGCAATGCCATTGAGAGATTACTGCCAATCAAGAGAAGTTAAGTTCTTTGCAAAGGGATAATGGGAAAATTCCTTGAGGGCAATACAATGATTAGCAGGACCAACCCATCCCTTAAGGTTGTTCAAAAGAAAACTCTTTTGAGAAAAGACCATCAGGACAATGTTCCCACACAGGGATCACCAGGAATCTGTTTTCACAGGACTTATTCACCATGATCACCTGCCCAGGCATTCAGAGGCTGTTGCAGCCACAGTCCAATGGGGCCCAGATATACTGCTTGACCTGTTGGGAAAGTTTGGTGTCATCCCTGTGAAAATTGCATGGCAGGAATGCAGGATGATGGAATTAAGGCCACACAGAGGCTTCCATTGAGATTTAAAGGGAAAATATGGGAGGACAGGCAACATGTAGCAGGGTTGGAATCCCTTGAGGTAGCCCCTGAGAGGGCAATGCATGAAGCAGTAAATGTAAATCTGAAGCTGGATGAAGATCCCTGGTTAAGAGAGAACAGTAATGTGCAACGTCTGCTGAGAAAAGCTGCTGGCTGTGGACAGAGCCAGGCAGAGAGAGAGGCCCATGGTTTGCAAATGGCAAGTCCCTAAATACAGAGATTCCCAAGCCCTTTGGAGGTATCATCTCTCTCTCACATGCCCCAGATACACAGGAATTATTTGCCAGCTATGTTTTGGTCCCATTTTTCTTTTATTCCCTGATTCCTCCCTTTTTGAATAGAAAAATTGGTATTTATATTTTTGTCCCTGGCATGTTCATATTTATATTCATAATATGACTCATATTCATAACACCCCTAATGATACACACGGCCACACTTTTATAACTTAGGTAGTCACCATGCATACATCTTGATGACATGTCCACATACACAACAGTTATATATCTACACCTCTGGGTGCCAGAAAAGAGGGCCACCTTCCATCATTTTTAATCCTACCCATATAATTGCCCACCAAGACAATGTGGCATACAGCTCTGTTAACTTTCCCTCACTGTGATGAAGTACCAGAGATAATCAACTCATAAAGGGAAAATGGTCATTTTCAATAGCTCTGGAGGGTCCATTCCATGCCCCATTGGTGTCATTACTTTGACACTGACTAGGTTGCACATGATGGTGAGAGTTTGTGGCAGAGCAAAACCATTCACCTCAGTAGGCAGGAAAAGGAAGTTACAGAATCCCACAGTCTTCCTCATGGGCAGCAGCCAGGGATTGAGGACCTCCCACTGGGCCCCACCTCTTAAAGACTCTACCCTGGAAACCAGGCCTTTAACACACTGATCTGTGGGGACATTCAACATCCAAACATCAGGCATAGGTTAAAAACTGGTATGAGTGTGAGCACCTAACATCAAGAAATCTGGTGAAAGGCTGCAGTGTTTGTAGGAGAGACACTGCTTGGGTGGAGGACAGTGGGATCCAGAAGGGTAAAGGGACAGGGTGTTGATAGTAAGAGGGTGAGGCAGACTGTAGCGCCCCCTTGCCCGCAAGGAAGACGCAACACTCAGGAATCTTCTTTCAGCAGTTTATTCAGGCCCCTGACAGTTCTTCTCCTCAGTTCTCTTTCTCTTCAGTTCTCTCTCTCGGATGCCCCTCCCAGCCTTAATAAAGCATCTCAAGCCCCAATGCAAAGCAGCCACGTGGAGCTTTCTCATAGAGTGATGAAAAGTCATGTGCCAACTCTCCCAAACAAGGAGTTGTTTATCACAGACCACAGCAGAGCCAGCGCCATCTTGTAATGGCGACCATAATTTGCATAAACGGCAGAAACGGCTCACCACAGCAGACAGTCTGTGGCTTGGCAGCATAGAGACCAGGAGAGGATCTGAAAGGGAAAGAGATGGTGTTACATGAAGCTGAGGGGTCAATGTGCATTACAGGGATTGAGGACATGGGGCAAAGTGCAGGGAGGGGACTTAAGGGCAAGGAGCACTGCAGATGCCAAGGAGGGGAAGACAGGATTTTGTGAGAGTGAAGGAGGAAGTGGGGATGGGGAGATATTGGGCAAAAGGTGGGAAGTCGGTGGTTTGTAGAAGTCACAGCAGAAGTTCCATGAGGGGTTTAGGGAACGAGGTGTTGTAGGGGTGAGTAGCATGTTTGGGGCAGGAAGATCGTGGAAGTAGGCAGTGGTCCAAGGAGGTTAAGATGGTGGGAGGGGGAGATTGAGACAGAGAGATATAAGAGACCTGGGCAAGGGGCAACAGGGCAGAGGACAGAGAAGGCTCTAGGGGGACAGTGGGCAGGAGTCAACAAAGAAACCAAGAAGGGACTAGGATCACAGAGGTGGTGAGTAACAGGTGCTCCACTACTCACCTGTGTCCCTGTCCTGGGAAAATAATGGTTAAAGAAAACAACAAAGACATAAGAATCAAGGTAAATATTTCAAGTGATATAGTTTGAAATTAAGAGATTTTTCCTATGAAATATGTACATGAATTTTAGAAAATTGATTGGAAGTATTTTGTAAAATGAGGAGAAATCAACGTGTGTATACGTGCAAGCTGGAGACCCAACTCTTCCTACACTTACACCCAACACAAAGCCCTGCTGTGTCTCCAACATGAGGTAGAACTTTCATGGAAAGACTATCCACAAGGCCCCAAACCGAAGCCCCACCTGGGCATCAAGGGAGGGATGATTCATTGCTGGAGACCCCCACAGTGGAATCCTGTCACTAACTGTGAAAATGAAGAGAAGGTAACAGGCATGTGGAACTTTAAAAGTCAAACACTAAAGTAGTCATGCTGTGTGGATCCATTTATACAGAATACAAAGGGAAGAAAGTGACCGTGTAGTTAGCTGTCACATAGTGGTCACCCAGGGACAGTGAGTGGAGAGGAATGAGGGGGCACCAGTGACGGGGACCTTGCTTCTTTTTGACACTGGAGCTGCCAGCAGAGCTGTGGTCAGCTAGTGAAATCTCACTGAGCAGACCAACCATGACCCCTGCATAAAATTATTTTAAAGACACAGGAGCAATTAAAAGTACATTGAAAGAAGATAAACAGATTAATTTACAACAGTCTTATATTGTAAAGGAAGAGGCCAAATATTCTAAACATCTTTACTGTGTGACTATCCACATGTGGACTATTATATCTAGGTTGATCTAAGATATAGTAAATACACATCATGAAAGAAAAAGGGTTAAGTATGGAATTATGAGAATAAATTGCAGAAAAGGAATCAATACAGACATTCAAAACACAGAAAAAGTGTCATGAAGTACACATAGTTTATTGGTAAACCCTAAACCAAGAATGTCCATGATTGCATTCACATGAAGACTAACTGTAATTTTACAGTCAAATTCTATTGAATATATTCATTTGGACATTTTTTTCCAAGAGAAAAGACTGAGATATGAATGCCCCAGGCACAGCAGTAGCACATCTGACTCCAGAAATAGCTAAGACCTAAGAAATTAAGTAGGTAAGTAAAGATATATTCATGGCATTTTAACCACTTAATCAACTAGAATGGCAAGACAAACATGCAATAAATAAATATTATATAAAAGCAGTTTGTTATTAGTAAATGAGAATTATTTTAAAATCTCAAATTTGCACAACTTACATAAATTTTTCTAATATTGCTTCATGCATAATACATAATGATGATCAGACACATTCAGGCACGTGCAGAGACACACATTATAACACACTATGCAAACGTGTGTGCGTGTGTTGTACACTTACATTGTGACTGCTTTATCACTAAGAGTCTGTGGAGATGAGATTGTACAAAACTAAATGATTTATATTTTTCTCACATGATTGGCATTCTTCCTACTCTGCTCCCAGGCAGAGTGGATCCTGGATGCAGTAGAGCCTCTGCTCATGAGCAGAAAGGGGCTGACAGCTGGGAAACACCCAGTCAATATTGCAGCCGTGTTCAACAGGAACCAGTTAGGATTATAAATAACACCTAAACTAACTTGGAACATGCAGGAAAGTGTGTAAAAAGAGACAAAGGTGCTCACCAGGAGGAGGATGGTTTTGGTGGCTCTGGACTCAGGGGAGGACCTGAGGGAGCTGGACTTATGAACATGCCGCATTCTCTGCTTGTGCCTGTGCAGGATGAGCACCAAGGAGCTGCTGGCCCAAAGCATGAGCCCCACACACAGGGCATCAGGGAATGTGAGAAATGCTGCCTGCAGTGAATTTAAGGTTCTGTCATGTCGAGCAGCAGAACAGTATCCAAAATCTTTCAGGTTTGTGATGTTTTTGTTGCTCTTTTGTCCAGTTATGTACATAAGAAAAATAACATTTACAAGGAGATACAGGATCCAGTTCAGGTTTCTGGAGAAGCCAATGTACTTGGAAATATTTACTTTAAGCTCTGAGTAGCTGGAGTCTGCAGGACTGATCTTAATGGCCTGAAAGACACTCAGGAGGCAGGTGCTGCCAATGGACACACCCCTGCCCACCCTGTGAAGATAGAAAAGCAGCTTGCATCCAGCATCACTGAGGAAAATTTTCACTCCAAAAGCTGCCACTGTCTGGGGAACTCCTCTGCACAGGAGAGTTAACAAGTTGGCCACAATTAAGTGCTGAAGAATCAAGTCTGTGTGTCTTACTCTGCACCCAGTGAAGTAAAGGACCAGGTAATGGAGGAGAAGAGAGGAATTGCCCAGAGCTCCAGCCACAGTCTGTGCCAGGAAGATGATGCCTACAGCCACATCACTGGCTGCCATCCTGCCAGTTCCCTGCTGTCCCAGCCAGAGGGTCCTGCAGGGGAACAGGACGCCTGGACTGCATGTGTCCTGTCAACCAAAATCCAGCATTGCTCACTCTCCAGAATTCCCACTGTGAAAGCTTACTTAATGTTTTATTTTAACTACCAGGTTGTAATGAGCCTGGTGTGACTAGTTAAGGCATGAAGTGTGTATAAATCCTGGCTGTGAAGGCAGCACATGGTGATTCTGGAATCTTTACAACATGAGGCAGGTGCTGAGATGATTTTGCTGATGACCAGGAGAACTTGGGCATAAAGGTTAATTCTCTGCCCAAATTTTTACTCTGATCAAGTGCTGAGAGGGGCCTTGAAACTGCCTGACTGGTTACAGAGAGGGTGGATGAACCACCAACCATTCCTAAAGTTAGTGATTGGAGTTTTTCTATCCAGCGCATATTTACTTCTGCTTTTCTATATTCCTATTATCTTCTAAACTAGTAGCATTTTATAACTTCTTATTTGGAAATGTTTTCATTTTGCTTGAAAAGATTTATTCTACATGCAATATTAATTACAAATAAACATTTAGATAGTTTAGTAATGGCAGATACACTGAGGGAACTATAGCACTGCAGGCACCTGTCCCATGGTGTGCCCCCTGGTGAGTCCCATTCAATGAGGCAGGACTGACTCCACATCAGAACAGCTACCCCCATGACTCACTTGGTTGTGTGTGACAAACACAAGAAAAATAACAATTATCACAGGTATTGTGCCACATTCCTGGGCCATGTCCTAAGTCTTGGGACATAAAGCATCAATATAAGTTAAAATAATATTGAGTAGATAATTTTAATGGTTTTAGAAGTTATAAATATATATTAGTTAATTAATACCAAGTTATCAAAAAATCTCTCAAGGAAACAAGATTAATAAATGATATCAAAATAGGAGGCACCCATCCTAACTGGCACATAGGGACCTGAAAACATGTCCATTTAAAAATTTAAATGCCAGAATTTCTGAGGTCCTTTGACTGTATAAATTTAACAGAATATAAAATTTGGATACATGTTAGATTCACAGAAACTTGATAGTGAAGAAATTTTCTATACCCCTTGTAAACTTATTCCCTGCTCCACTATCAGATTTAGAACAGATGGTGCATTGGCTACTATCAGAATATGTTTGACATGAAAAAAATGATACATATTTGACAGGTGGTTTTGGGAACCTGTAATAATCATGTCCATTTTTTTCATACATGTACTTTTCCACATTAGAGAGAAGTGGCCTCATTATCCTTTAAATCTGATTCTTTCAGAATTGGTACAATTACTGTCCCCATTGGCTGCACCGTGCTCAGAGTCAGAGAAAACCTTTGGCTCAAGCATTACCATCAGCTCATTTTTCACAGGACTAAAGGATTCCTGTGACCTCTTCCTTTCTACATAACAGGCAGGGAAAAATATAGGTCTGGCTATAGAAATCCTGGCAATTTAATGTAAATTTCCTGTAATATAAACTGAGCAACTGAGTGAATTTCAGACAACCTCCTCATACACCTTGAAAAATACATTTCATTTTCACGTGGATTAGACCATAGCAATTGCTGTTATCAAGAATCACACGAAGTTAAATTAGGTCCATTACAGTTTGGCATTGAGGCTGGACCCCCATTTATTTACTACCCAGAGCCCATTCTTCAATGTTTTGGCTTCCTGTGTGGCTCTGGCTTCTCTGGGATTCAATCCAGCCTCTCCTGTCCTGATGTGATCACTTACCCAGACTCCTGATGGGTCTTCCCTCACAGATGCTGCTCTCAGACTGACATTGCCTTACTCACCAGGCTTTTTCTCTTTACCAGGATGGTGATCTCAGTGCAGAGGCCTCTGTGACCAGAAGATGTGCTGCATGGAGGTGGCCACATCCTGAGATATGGGTCTGTGACTCTGTGACCTCACCTCCCCTGAGACCTGCAATTATCATTTTGCCTGTAGCAGCAATGGGCATACAGGCTGGGGACCTGAGGACACTGCTGAACACTTTTTCCCCAGGTGACACATAGCAAAAACAAGTATAGGTTTCTTCATAACATGTCTTAAGAGGACCCTGGAGTGTTTGGTCCCTGGAGGCAGAGTCTCTCACTTGGAGGGAGCGGGAAATACTGAGGCCTGTCATGTGAAGGACTGCAGTGAGCTAGGCATGCCTCATTGCATTCCTTGCTTCCCTGAGAACTTTCTACCACAAATCTAGTTGGTTCCTGTTCTTCATTTCAACAAGTGGCAGCATCATTGAAGGTATCATCAGAGAAATGGAGACAGAGAAACCTATAGGAAGGATATTAACACAGGTACCAGGAAAAGGAAGAATGTGGTACTAGTTGTTCACCTTGAAAGTCACTGGTTTCATCTGCACAAATGAGAGTCAGTTAAATGGACTCACTTCCTCAATCCAATTGTAACTGGTATCCTCTTGTGTGGATACATGCATTCTCCCAATACTGATCTCCAATCCCGACAGGAGGGAGAAACAGATCAACATCCACAGAAGGACTGGAGCATGTTCTTAATGGGTTCCTCCCCCAAAACAGCCACAGATAGAGATAGTCTCTCAGGCCAGATCTAGCATTTCTGTAAATGTCTGGATATTCCTTTTTAGAATATAGAATCCCGATGGCTGCACAAGAGTCTACTCAAAGTGGATTAAAACATCCAGAAATTAGACCAGAAATTCTGCAACTGCTATAAGAAAATGTAGAGTCAACACTCCAACAATTGAGTACAGACACTAACATCCCTAAAGATTCCTAAAAATGAATCTGACATAATTTTTCTATGTACATATATAAATACAACACAGTGAATCTCACCATCACGTGCAAACACAAGAATAGGATTCCTCATTAGAATAAAATATATTACAGGTTGTGTAATTATATCAAAATGGATTTTACTGTCATTTATAACTGAAATGAACCAATATAAATAAACCAAAATATTAAAACATTTAAAATACTTCCAAAATGCTACAAATAAGACCAAGAACCAATAAGTGGAACATAATCAAAGTAATAAGTTTATCTACAGCAAAGGAAAACAATTAAGAGCAAGAAGAGAGAGCCCACACAATGGGAGATCTTTGCCAGCTACTCCTCAGTTAGGATATTAATATCCAGAATATATAAACACTCAAAAAACTTAACACAAATAAAACAGATAACACAATTAATAAATGGGCAAAAGAACTATGCAGACACTTCCCAAAAAAGATATGATATGTATATATATATATATATATATATATATATATATATATATATATCTCCAACATCTCTAGCAATAAGGGAAATGCAAATTAAAACTACACTAAGATTTTATTTCACTTCAGCCCAAATGTCAATTTTCAAGATACAAACAATAATAAATGCTAATGAGCATGTGGGATAAAAGGTACACATGTACATTGTCAATGAGTTTACAAATTAATGCAACCACTGTAGAAATAAGGATGGAGATTCCTCAAAATATATATATATATATATATATATATATATATATATATATATA
>NW_025999985.1:523816-570237 GCF_001458135.2 Marmota marmota marmota | reverse complement strand
TATATATATATATATATATATGTATGTATGTATATACTGGGAAAGGGACAATCATATGATTCAGCTATCCCACTCCCTAGTATTTATCCAAAAGAATTAAAATCAGCCTACTGGACTGGGGATGTGGCTCAAGTGGTAATGCGCTCACCTGGCATGTGCGGGGCACTGGGTTCGATCATCAGCACCACATACAAATAAAATAAAGATGTTGTGACAACCAAAAACTGAAAAATAAATATTAAAAAATTCTCTCTCTCTCTCTCTCTCTCTCTCTCTCTCTCTCTCTCTTAAAAAAATCAGCATACTGCAAAGATACTGCTACCTTAATGCTTATAGAAGCACAACAGCCAAGTTAGGGAACCAGCCCAGATGCCTGTCAACAGTTGAACCAATAAAGAACCTGTCGTTTATATACACAATGGAGTTCTAGTCAGCCATAGAGAAGAATAAAATCATGGCATTTGATGCTAAATGGATAGAAGTTGAGAACATCATGCTAAATGAAATAAGCCAGACTCAGAAGGTCCAGTGTGGAATGCTTTCTCTCACATGTGGAACCCAGAGCAAGATACAGAAAAAAAACTGGGATGGGCAGGTGACAATGGGCAAATGACAATTTTCATTAGCAAAGGCAAATGGTGTTTGAAGATATAAACACTGATATTTTCTTCAAGAGACATAGCTAACACAGAAGCATGGAAGCAGATACATAAGAAATGTATTTCAGATAATTTTAAAAATGAATCAACAAATTAGAAAGAAAACATAAAAAAAAGGTTTTATGATGAAAACAGATTTTATACTAAAGCATTTGCCATTGGTAAAATAGCATATAAATCTGAACTTTGTTATATAAAATTTTCTAGAATAATCGTTTCATGCATAAGAAACCTGATCCAAGTGTTATGTGTGTGTGTGTATATATATTTTCATATGTCAATACACTTATAAATTTTAGAAATAAAGGTGTATTTGAGATTTTTATTTTTAATGAATTTTGACATTTTAATTTCTTCTGTATATTCATCTTTTTTTAAGCTAGGAAAGAAGAACTAGGGATCCAGGCCAAGTCTTCATATTGTTAGCAGAATGATGTTATAGTGGTACTAAGGGCATTTAATATCTTTCATTAGGAAGAGCCAAAAGTTCAGTCCCTAAAGGGATATAATACATGGATCTGCAAATGATGAGGTGACCCAAATTATTTTTTTTGTTCAGCTGTGATCAAAGACACCCAATAAGAACTACCTAGAGGAGGAAACGATCATTTGGTCTCATGGTACTAGAGATCACAGACCATAGATGACTGACTCCAAGGCTCTGGGCCCAAGGTGTGGCAGAGCATTTGGGGGGAGATGGCCTGGTAGGGAATCTGCTCCCCTCATGGCACCCAGGAAGCAGAGAGACTGGGAAGGCAGGAAGGGGTCACAGGGAAGATCCCCCTTCCAGTGTGCACCCCAGTAACCTTCCTCCCCCAACCACACTACATTTGCCTCCAGTTACCACCAGAACACTTCATTCAAACTGAATGTACTGATAAAGTTATGTGTCTCACAATGCAATCATTTCACCTTCTGAATATTCCTGCAAAAACACAAGGGATTTGGGGCCCTAGTTGTGTCCTTTGATTTACAAAGGTCTACCACCAGAACATGAAGGTGCAAATAAGTGTGGGGGATAAGATGCTTAGATGTTTTTAGAAATGGATTGCTTAGTCATAAGAAATTAGATATTCTGAATTGGACATTGCTACCTTTTGTGCATATATGACTACAAAACCTCTGTAACTATACATTATGCACAACCAGAAGCATGAGAAGTTATACTCCATTTATATATGGTTTGTAGTGCGTTCTACTATCATGTATAACTAATATAACTAATTGGAACAAATAAAAAATTTTAAAACATAAAATTATACCAAAAAGTGCAATACACACACACACATACACACACATACATATGTATGTGTGTGTTTGTGTGTGTGTATATATATATGTGTGTGTGTGTGTGTATGTGTGTGTGTATATATATATATATATATATATATATATATATATGCTCTGGAACAGCAGAGCCATATCTGGGGATATGGCTGTGTGGTCAAGTGCCCCTGAACAGTTCAATCCTCGGTACCCTCCTCCCCAAAACATACATATATATCTTATCTCATGCAATACATATATACACACATATGTGAATAGACATATATATGAATTAAAATAATGATTTGGTAAACTAAATTATGATACACTGTGTTGTATGTGGATAATTGATTTAAATATTTTGTTTGAAGAATATTTAACATACAAAAAATTCACACTATAATAAATGATCTTTTAGTATTCCATAACAAACAACAGCAACAACAACAAAATAGACATTCTGCATTCTGCCATTAGCTTCAAGAACAAATTGATAATGAAGACTATTGAAAAGAAATGTTCCCTTTAAAAGAGGGTGCAGTGTGGCCTTTCCCCCACAGGATAATCTTGCTCTCCAGACAATTACGGCCGCCATTCCTCCAGGATGCATGTTCACATGGAAAACTGTTGGTCAATGAGGTGAGAACAGAGCATGTCTAATAAGCTAACTCAACTTCAGTGAACATTTTTGGGGTGGACCCAGGAAATCTGGCCACTGTTTTGTCAAACATCCGCACACTGCACTATTCCTCAGCCCTTAGCCATACATTTTGCTCTACATCCTAAAACTGGGGACAGTCCCTCGGTCACTCTTCTGAGGGCTGAGGTGGGTGCTAGTCTTTGACATCTGGAATGTCAGCCCAAGAGCAATCCATAGCAGGTATGCAGATGGTGAAGTCCTGGCAGGAACACCAGAGTGCCAAGGCTCCACACAAGGACAGATAGGCATTCCCTAGATGCAGCCTGACAGCAGGAGTGGGCCTGTGACAATGGGAGGCACCAATAAAAACATCACAGAGGAAGAGCAGTGCCTTGTGAGCCTCAGCAAGGCTCTTCTTAACCTACAGGCCAAAGTCCTCATCCTCTATGCTGGAGACTTGAGTTTCCTACTCCACTCCTAGGGAAGCCAGCAGCCAGGTTAGCAGCAGATGGCATCATAGCATGAAGTTTCCATTAATGATCCAAACACATCAAACCAAACCATCACAGGGTTTTAGGAAAGAGAACAGGAATGCTTGCTCTAGGAAAAGTGAAAGAATTAATGCCTAGTAAGCAGATGCTTCCTGGAGATGACGCAGGCTTGCTTCAGGTAGGGGTGCAGGCTTCTGGAGAAAAGTCACCTTGATCCAACCCACACATGCACCATGACAGTCCTCAGGCATGCAGGAAGCTCACCATGGTCAGGCAGCCAGATCACCAGGCCACCAGCAAGCACCATCAAGTCAGCTTAGACACAGGAGTGCATGTGTAAAAATCACCATTCCCATGTGATGTAACTGTATATAGTTATGATGAAGATTTTATGGGTTACAATGAAAAAATATAAGAATTGTGCAAAAACTTACTATTTCCATGTTTGTCATAAGATCAGGGGGTTTCTATTAGGTATCCACACAGAACCTGGGTGAATTGGAGTCTCTGCTCATGAACAGAAAGTGACTCGAAGCTGGGATACACCCAGAGACTATTTTAAAGTCATGTTCACCAGGAACCATTTGGGATTATAAATAACATTTAAATTAACTTGGAACATGCAGGAAAGTGTGTAAAAAGATGCAAAAGTGCCCACCAGGAGGAGGATGGTTTGGGTGGCTCTGGACTCAAGGGAGAACCTGGAGGAGCTGGTCTTATGAACACGCTGCATTCTCTGCTTGTGCCTGTGCAGGATGAGCACCATGGAGCTGCTGGCCCAGAGCATGAGCCCCACACACAGGGCATCAGGTAAGGTTAACAATGCTGCATAGAGTGAGTCTGTGGTTATATTAGAATGAACACTAGAACAATATCCAAAATCTCTTAGGTCTGTCATTGTTGTGTTGCTCCATTTTCCAGTCTTGTACTTAAGAATAATAATGTCTACAAGCACGTAAAGGATCCGGCTCAGGTACAGGGAGAAACCAATGGACCTGGGAGTTTTCACTTTAAGCCCTGCCCACCTGGAGTCCCTGGGGCTGATGGTGATGGCCCAGAAGACACTCAGAAGGCACATGGTAACAATGGACACACCCCTGCCCACCCTGTGAAGATATAATAGTAGTTTGCATACAAAATCACCAAGGGAAAATCCCAAACTGAAAGCTGCCACTGTCTGGGGAACTTCTCTGCACAGGAGAGTTAACAAGTTGGCCACAATCAAGTGCTGAAGAATCAAGTCTGTGTGTCTTACCCTGCACCCAGTGAAGTAAAAGACCAGGTAATGGAGAAGAGGATTTGCCCAGAGCTCCAACCACAGTCTGTGACAGGAAGATGATGCCTACAGCCACATCACTGGCTGCCATCCTGCCAGTTCCCTACTGTCCCAGCCAGAGGGTCCTGGAGGGAAACAGGAGGCCTGGGCTGCATGTATCATCTCAACCAAAACCCAGCATTTTCCCATTATCCTGACTACCCACTGTGAACATTGCATGGTTTTCTTTTACTGACAGGTTTTAATGAGGTTTGTGTGAATTTATAAAACATAAATTATGCTTAAAACCCTGCTATGAAGGCAACACAAGCCGACCTCTTGAAGCACATGAGGCATGTGCCCAGGTGACTGCCCAATGACCAGCAAAACTTGATCACTCAGAAGGTAAACATCTGTCTAAATTCATGCTCTGATTAGGGGAATAGAGGGAACTTGAGACTGGCTGAGTGGAAAGAGTAAGTAGAGTTAAACACCAAGCCTCCTTAACAGTGGATAGTGGGGTCTTTCAAACCATCCAGTTATGTGTTTAGTTCTGTTTTTCTAAATTCCTATTATCGTCTAACCTGATGGTATTTTGAGCTTTTATTCTAATGTGTTTCCCTTTGCTCATGGAGAATTATGCTACAGGCCAATGTCAATTATGAGAGAACAATGAGACATTTTGTTAATGCAGAGGCTCAGAGGTAACCATAATCCAGCAGGCACCTGTTCCATGCTGAGTTCTGTGTGGGGAGCCAGAGATGTCTCCAAATAACTCACTGTTTGTGTGTTAGAAACACAAGTGCAACAGTGGATGATCCAGGAATTGTTTTCCCGTTCCACATTCTAGGCTTTGTGACATAAACCATCAACCCTGTAGAGTAGGGGTGGCGTAATTGCTGATTTCAGAGGACACACTTTGAAATGTGTTAATCAATACCTGAATACAGTACAACTGTTAGCAAAGAATCAATAATGGTGACTGATATTACAATAGGAGCCACATATACACACTGGCACATATTCAGCATGAAGTCTTATGCATTCAAAATATTGAGAGAGTAGTTTTTTATTAGCTTTCAAACATATACATTCAATAAAACTTATTGTTCAGAGCAGTTTTAGATTGAAATAAAAATTGAGCAGAAGGTGAAGAAGTTTACACTTATCATTACACACTCATACCCTACTCCACAATGAAATTCCTAAACCAGGTGGTGAACTTGATACAAATAGGAGGATATTTTTAAACACCTTAAAAAACGTATATCTAATAGGTGGTTTTAGAAACCGATGATTATTATATTCAATATTCTATATAAATTTCTTATCACTTTAAGAGGGAATTCCTAGAGTTACAGAAAAAGTTCTGCTCAAACATCGCCATTCAGATCGCCGACTACACAGTGCTGGAGGATTCCTGTAAGTTCTATCCATTCTGTACAATAGGCTAGGCGATGCTGTAGGTCCATTTCTAAAATCCAGAAAAATTAGCATAGAATTCCTATAAGGGAGAATAAGCAGCTTCAATGATTTTAAGTCAACACACTCATGCACCTTGGGAAATGGTGGAGTCCAGTTCAGCAGCCACAAGTGGGGATGACCACTGTACCTTCAACTAGGAGCCACCAGGGACAGCTGCAGGGTCCAGGACCACAGTTTCTTCCATGCCTGAGTCTACTCCTCTGCTTCCTGTGTGGCTCTAGCATTCAACCAGGCCCAACGGAGAATCCCAGATTCTGATGGGGTCACTTCCCCAGACTCCTGAGTTGGGTCTTCCCTCACAGATGCAGCTCAGAGACTGACGTTAAATTGCTCACCAGGCTCTCTCTATTTGCCAGGATGGTGACCTCAGTGCTGAGGCCTCTGTGACCAACACAATTGCTGCAGGGAGGGGGCCAGCTCCTGAGTTGTGGTTCTCTGACTCTGTCCTCACCTCCCCGTGGACCTGCAGTTACCACTGTGCCTGTAGCAGCAATGGGTGTGCAGGCTGGGGAGCTGAGGACACTTTTCAACAACAATTATGTTTCCTGTTGGCATCTCTTAAGTGGATCCTGGAGTGATGGGAGGTGCTCCTGCTTATTTATGTCCCTTGGAGGCAACAGTTACATGCAGGGGAAGAGTAAATACTGTGGACTGACGTGAGCAATAGGAAGCCCCACTGTATTCCTTGTTTCCCAAATCTAGTTGTTTCCTCTTCCTCATTTACCCAAGTGGAACCTTCATTTTACCTATTAATAGATAAATTGAATGAGACAAACTACATATTGAATGAGTCACTTGAGTTTCCATTGTATACCTTAATGTGGGAAGCCACCCCGAGTGACTTGAGCATCTTCACTTGTCCTTGAGCCAAGGAGATTTAGGTTTGACATTGCAATTTGTCTTGTGTCTCCTCCTGCTTGATGGAATCACAATGCACAGACCTGTCTTTGCAGCTCCAGAGTTCAGCATAACCAACTGATAGAAATTGGACAGCCCCCCTCCTATCTTATCTGGCAAAGGAACATTCCATGGGAAAACCTTCGAAGCTTCCCCCATATAAATAAAGCAAGCAGGCTCTCGCTCTCTTTCCAGTGTGGCAGCTCAAGCCCTAAGGTGGAAGAGAAGTCCCATCCCCACTTTCTAAAATTACTTCCTGTGTCCTGTGGTTTCTTCATTGTTTTCTTTTTCTTAGCTTTATTTTGCTGCCAGCTCCCTCCACACAGAGGAACTCCGATTCCACCTCCTGTGCAGGACGTGGGTGAGACCCTAATAGGCAGTTGGACCCTCAGCTGGCTAGATGTGGGATCAACATGAGCATCATGCAGGCGAACAGCTCTGGTTGTCCTCATCCTGATGAAGAGCACCCTGTTGATAATAACCATAATTCATATTTTTGCAGCCAGATTCAATGGATTAGTTTGCAGTCCTTCAAAGTCAGTTTCATCATTGTTTGGCCACATCGTGGATTCCTGAACATTATCCAGAAGCAAATACAGTGAAAGAAATGAGTGGTGGATTTGTTGGTGGACAATTCTTCATGCATTGATCACGTGTTTGCATCTTATGGAGAGCTTTTCAGGACTATCTTTAGTTTGCTGATTGTAGAGAAAAAAAACTGGAGTTTGGGGCTATGCATTGTCAATTTTTTGTAATAGAATTATTTTCTACAAATAGAAATATAGGTAACACCCTCCTGTGGGGAAATTAGTGAGGCAGCTTTGTTAGCAGCTGTCTTCCAAAGGTCTGTTTCTCTATGTGTGGGGATCCTCAGGTGTGATGTAAATTCCTTTCCTGGGCAGCATCCATCTGGGACACTCCACACACCTAGACTGCAAGTGTCAGTGAAAAGGGAAACTGGGGGAACACATTCCTCATGCTGCCTGCTGTGCCTTAAAAACGTGGTTTCTTCTGGAGGCATGTTATGTCTTCTGCCAGGATCTACACAAGAGTTGTAGAATAACCTCAGACTTTCACACTCCAGGAAAGTAACTGCAATGGAGATAAAAGACAAGCAGAAAAATCCTTAACTATTTTACTAACATTTTTGCATTTGTTACTCTCCAAATCATATGTAGTTAGGCTAGGTTATACACAAGGAGAACCAAGTAGTCACAGTAGACTACTTCATAGAACATAAGTTGACAGTAGGGATATGGAAAATATCACAGTGGAAACAATTGGTGGGCTCTGCCTAGGGCAAGTGGGTGATACAAGAGTTCTAATGGGCACAGAATCCTAGAGGGTCTTTGGAGATAAAAATTCTTATAATACAGAGATATGCACTTGTTTTTCTTTCACTGACCTGGTAACTGGTATTTCTTCTTTTTAAATTTTGTTTTTGTATTTTTATTTGTTCTAAGTAGTTATACATGACAGAAAAATCCATTTCAATTCATGGTACACAAGTGGAACACAACTTTTCATTACTCTGGTTGTGCAAGATGTGAAGTCATAGCATTCATGCAATCTTATATGTGCTGATGTCCACCTCATTCCACCATCTTTCCCACCCCTATGCCCCCTTCACTTCCCTTACTCCCCTTTGCCCAATCCAAAGTTTCTCCATTCTTCCCTTTCCTTCCCCAATTATGGATCAGCATCCACTTATCAGAGAAAATATTTACTGCCATGGTACTTCTATCCCGTCACTCATAGAGACATGGACAATCATTCTGTGAATGTGGGTTCATTGAAAAATATTTGAGAGACCTGGAAGTTTACGTCTTGGGATATGTAAGAAAGTCTGCCTTTATGGGAAAGGTCGAGGTGGGTACAGAATAAATATAGAATAAACTAGATAGGTATTAGCATAAAGTCCTGGCAAAACTTCAGCATTTCAAGCCTATCAAAGTGATATGGTAAGATCAAGACCTTCAAGGGGGTGAACTACACCCAGCAAGTAGCTGGCACATTCGTGGAATAACAATTACTTTTGAAAAGTATATGTTTTATATGATTAGAGAATGGAGATGAAATAAAGACAAAACCCCATGAAGACTGGGTAGGTGGAGCTGCCCTGTAGGTTGGAATCCGATGCACTGAAAGGGAGACTGCCATGCACTCGTCCTTCCTTGTGCAGGGGTGTGGTCCACTATCCCCGATGCCTTCCTGAGTCCACACATACTGTGGAAACCTACACACATTCTTTTCCTATACATACACACATACAAATAATAATGTTCAGGCTATAAATTTGGGATGGGAAGACATTAATTATAGTAACTTTGCAATGAAGTTGATAACAGTTATAAAAATATATGCTAATAAAAACGAGGTGAAAGTGTGCTGGTCTCTGGAATTCTCCATTTAGCCTGAAATTGACAAAGTTACCTGACCATGTAAGAGGTCACTGCATATTTTTTATGTTGTTTTCACCTAGTTGTCCAGAAGCCATGTCATTTCCTTTCTAGAGAAGCCCATTAAGTCCACACTAGGCGCACAAGAGAGATTTCTAAGACAGCTTCATCCATTCCCATCTCCTCAGCTCCAAGGCTGCCCTAAAGGCAACCGCTGTGCAGCTATAGCACAGTGAAAATCAGCACCCTAGCAGAGACTGGAAGGCCTTGCCACAGCGCGAAAGCCACATCACGGGGAATTTTCACACTGTCACCTGTATGACAGCTTGCTGATACTTGTTTTTCATAATGTGAGATGAATAGGAAGTTGATAATCGTGTGAACACTCCAAATCATGGAGATTTGTCATCAATCACCAGCAGCAACTGTTCAAAAGCAAAGCATGAAGGAGTGACAGTGTGTGCCTGCATGATTTATGACAGAGGAGGGCACAGGGAAAGAGGGACCATAGGCACACGATGGCGGTGCAGAGAGCCTGAAGTAGGGGGCATGCAGTGAAGAGGAAAGGGGCATGCAGATGGGCAAAGGTAACAAGAGTACATGTTGTTCAGGGAGTAAAGTCAATAACAGGGTTAAGACTACAAAGGGAGATCATGTGCAAGGAAGATAAGGGTATAAACATATTGGGTTCTGGGATTTCAGAGTGTCACAGGAACTCATTTTTCCCGTGGGAAACACGATGAAAGCACTGCTGTGGGAAAAGGAGGATACAGATGGAGGAGGCTGACCTTGGGGGATAATGGATCTAGGCGGATACACAGTGTGAGTAAAGGAAGTGGAGCCTTGGGAAGAAAACAGACATAGAGAGGTAGGGAAATGTGCACAGGAAAGTGTGGGGAGTTGGGAGGACCATGGGCATAAATGGGTTAAACATGGGAGAAAAGGACAGGGACAGCATGGTAGCTAATGGGTCAAGGACACAAATGCAGTTTACAGGGGACTGAAAATGCTAGAACATTGAGAACTGTAGAGATTGAGGGTGTTGGGCTCAGTGGACAGAGGAAATGGGCTGAGATGTTGGATATAGGAGTAGAGACAGGGAAAAGAAGACACAGGTGAATGTCGTATGCAGGAGCAAATAAAGTTGAGGTGGGTGGTCCTTGGAATGTTGGGGCCCATAATGTTGGAACACACTATGAATTAGAATGGCTGTGTGGAAGTGAGAGATGATAGAGGTTTGCTGGATCTAAGGTGACAGTAGTGGAGAGATGCTCATTTAGCAGGAAACATTGAGGGACCAAGAACCTCAGAGGTCTCCTGACTCATTTTCTGACCCTGAGCATGGTCTGTAGCACATGGTGCTCTCTGCACCTGCAGGGGACACCTTGGCATGGCACCAGCTGCTCCAACAGTACCCAGCTGAGGCTCAAGTGCAGAGGAGGAGAAGCAGCCAAGAGCAGATTGTCCACATGCCAGATGATGGTTCAGGCCTTTGGGATTCTCTGGGCTGTGCTGTAGTTGGAAGCGACATTTTTAAATAATACAAGGTCAAATCTCCCTTCTAGGCCATTCAGAAGGACTCTCTGGCTGAGAAGGTCTTTTCCCTTATGCCTAATTGCCTCTTTTCTTATGCTCTTTTGCCATTTTTTAATCTCTTTAGGTGAAATTGTTCAGATCTTTTGCCAATTTTTACCTGGGTTTGTTTCCTTGAGTTTTAAGATGTCTTTGTAATGAGTCTTGTATAAAAGCCCTTTATCAGATATGTATTTTGCAAATATTTTCTCCCAGTCTGTGGTGTGTCTTTGTCTTAAGACTGTATTTCACGAAAATCATATTTAATTTAAACAAAGTTCAACTGACCTTTTTTTTTTAATGGACCATGCTTTGTTTTTGTTTTTACTTACAAACTCATCAATAAAACAAAAGTCATCAGATTTTTCTCCCACATCATCTAGACTTTTTACAAGTTTTTTTTTCATGTTAAACTATATGGGGCATTTGGAGTTAATTTTGTGAAAGGTGTAACTAATAATGGTCCAAGTATCCATCAGTAAGGAAATGAAATGAACTCTTGCATATTCTTTCATACATTGCAATAACACTCAGCCGCATAAAAGAATCAGTGCTCGTACATGACCTCAACTGATGAATCAAAACAGTACACTGAATATAGAAGCTGTGGCAGACTGACTCATGACCCCAAACACATCCATATTCTAATGCCCAGAACCTGTGAACATATTACCTAACACAAAAGGGACTCCAAAGGGCCTTTGTCCCTGAGGTATCTAATTTTGACCTTATAGGTGCCCCATCCATTATTGACCCCACATTTCCTCCATCTATGACCTATACATTTTCCCAGTTAGCAATTTCACAAACTCTCAGAATGTTAACAACTCAAATTCACCTTTATCCCCCCCACCCCCTTCTATGACTCTCAAGACCCATTTCACTGAGGCCCACAGGCCCAGGCCCTCATCTTGAGACAGGAAAATAAAATGGGCCCTTGAGGAGAGTTTCTTAGTAAATAGAGACTTCTGAAAAACAGTCCCATTGTTTGTTTGTTCAGTTATTCAGAAAATTCAGTTATGCTTATCAAAGATTAGACAGTAATTGAAATATCATCAACCTGAGAAAAGTACACAATGTGACAGCAAATTATGAATGGTTAGACTACTTGACAAAGGAACATTCTGGCCTACAAGCATAGGGTGGTCACCATGCAATCTTATTGTCAGGCAACTCAATCTTCAGGGTGGCTTGTAAACACTATCTGAATCAGCAAAACCTCTCAATAGATCCTCTACTTAGAGTCCCGGCCAACCTCAGATCTCATGTACAGAGCTCAAAGCTGGGCACCTCACTCATCTTTTGAGACAAAGGGCTGCCCATATTTCAAGTGTAAATTCTGTGGATGTCCTTAAATAAATCCTTACCTGCTTTCTGAAGCATCCTTCAATTCTGCAAAAAAATGTTCATAACCTAGAGGGTTTCCATTTAGTATTCCCATCACAGGGCTTCTCTGGACCACTCTGGTAAGGATCATTGATGCTCACAGACCCCTTTGCAGTTCAGCTGGTGCCAAGCACCTTGCAAAACCAGCAGGCTTTCTAGTACCACTTCCCCAGGTTTTCCCTGGCACAGCACCTTTGAATTGGAAGTTGTGCTGCATGTTTCATGAGATAAAGAACCTCTGTGAGGAATTATGACCACACCTGTGGAGCATCCATCTTTTAAGCTAAAATAAAGGTGGAATCTTCCATTGGATATTTCAACTCTGCCATCTCCATCACCCCAGGTGCCAGGAGTAACTTAAATGAAAACCACCTCCTACCAGTAGCACAACTCCTTCTTCACACCCACAGCCAGGTGATCATCAGCCTTCCCACATCCCTCCTTGCACAGGAGCAGACCCCATTATGGGAGGAGTTGGCATCCCAATCCAAAACTTCTAGCTTGCAGAGCATCAGGGGTGGTTTTGACAGCAGAGTTTTGAGATGAAACTCAAGACCTGAGTTGAAACAGAGCTTGACCTATGTGGGGACAGGTGCATGGAGTACTGCATACAGGGCATACGTTAAGGGCGTCTGAGTGGCAGGCCACTCCCCTTGTGCTAGGCGCATCAGCGGCAGACCACTTACCCAGTAGGCACAGCCCTGGGCGTGAGGCCATGTGTTGCAGTCCCTGTGCTTGCTCATCAACCCTCTCCTCGATTGGTTGCTGCAAGCCCAGTTAGCAGAAATTGCCTTGGCAGCTGCCCGTAATCTCCTTAGCTACTGCCTGAGTATATATACATGATGACTGTGCAATAAACTCAGACCTGCTTCCTGCTTGGTCTCCAGAGGTCTTGATTAGTAACTCCTCAGCCACACTCTCCTCTACCCTGTTCTGTGGATCTCCTCACTGGCAAGAGAGAGCCCATGCTGACCTACATTCCTCCATCATGGAGGAAGGGGCTTAAGGAAGCCTCACTCCAGTGAGCCTGTTGTCCATGCCTTTAGACATATGGCCAGGCTTTTTTGGGGTGGGGGGTAATAATTAGGGATTGAATCCAGAGTGGCTTAACCACTGAGCTATAACAACAGCCCCTTTTAATATTTTGTTTTTTAGATAGAGTCTCACTAAATTGCCTAGGGCCTTGCTAAATTTGGCTAAGGCCAAGCCAGGGGGATTAGAGGCATGCACCAGCACACCAGGTACTTTCAACTGGCTTAGAGATTTTTAAAAAGGCCCACAAGTGCCCAGTATTTTTTATAGATGTTTTTCAAAAGACCAACAGGTGCTCATTATGTTTGATAAGATTTTCTAAAAGGGTGAACAGGTGCCTGGTATTTTTGATCAGAAGGTTTTTTTTTTTTTTTTAAAAAAAAAGGATCACAGAAATCCTGCAAAAAAAATTACTGTTGGACCATTTCACTTACCCAAAATGCATGCTTTTAAATGGGAGTTTTGAGATAGAACTCAGTTGTCTGCTTTCACTAGCAGGTAAAACAGGAGTTTTTGTTTCCCTGGGTCCTGGGGTATGGTACTGGTCTCTGCAACCATGCGATGTGTTACATCTCCTAATAGTGGGGTAGGCCCTCAGTATTCAGCAGACCCCAGCAGATCATCAACTTCTTCTTCCTGGATTCTTCTCTCACAAATTCACCAAAGACCCACAGATATAAGTAGAAACGCAGGGTTCGTTCCAGTGCTTGTACCAAGTAGAACTTCCAAAATAGGAGAAACTTGCAACCGTTGCCACTTCACTGTGGGAGTCTAAGATTTCATATAGCACTTGGGTCAATGCTATTGGTTCAGATTTATGCTAATCAGGGTTTGAAAATAGACTAATTGTATTGGTCCACGCTTATGCTAATTAGGGTTTGGAAAAGTGCTCATGCTATAAGCGCTGAGTGGCACTAGGGTCTGCCTTCTTCCATTTTCTCTGGGCCTCTCAGAAAGCTAGAGGTTGAGGTCAACCAATTGAGCACGCTTGATGAGGGTCGAGGTCTGGAGCAGGTGTTAGTGCTAGGCCTCAGAGCCCTGTAAAAGGTCAGTGGCCTTGGTTCCCAGGTTGTGGTCCAATGATTCAGGTCCCTATGGCTTGCACTGGCGGCAAGGGCAGGGGTAGCTTTCCACCTGTGCTCGAGCCCGCCTGAACACCTCCAACCACCAACACTCTGCTGCCACTTCTTAGCAGGGAGCAGTGGGCAGGTTTCATGTTTGGGCCACAGAGCCATGTCAGTTTGTATTGTTCTGTATTGATGCCATGCTCGCTGTGCTGGCCTGCAGCCCCCAGGGTTCCAGCCCCTGGGATGCAGGACTGCAGGCAGCGCTGAGGCCAGGAACATTTCTCCCTGAAGAAATACATAGAGGACAGTGTAGAGTTATCTGAGGAATCCATACCTTGGGAAAAGCCTTGAGTAGAGAGATAGATTTGGAAAACTGTAGTAAATAAACTACACATGGACTCAAAGAAGTTGAAGACACGGGGCCAGGAGGTAGCCATTCTACATTTAGAGTTTGGAAACTAGAAAAAGTTCCCTGGAGGAAACCACATTGCTCATCCTAACAGGGGACAGGAGACACTGGTGACTGGAAGAAGCAGCCTAGGGACATGTCAGACCCTTCTATACTCGCCCTATCCCTGGACAGCTCCTGGGTGCTGACCCTGTTCCTAAAACTCAACTCTCTCTTGACACCACCTTCAACCAGCTTTCTCAAAGTGCTGTCTCACAGTCACAGGAAACTTCCTCTGGGTGACACCCTGCCCTCTGGCCCAGCTGCATCACCCTGATCTATTCCTATGGCAGTAGTGGTCCTCAGAGAACATCATGACAGGGTGGTGGACCAAGCTGCACTAACAGGATCTGCTGCCCCTCTTCATGCTGCTCCTGGACAGGGAGAGTCTTCCCACTTCAGCTCCCTGAGCCCTCAACCTGCCACTAACTGCATTATCCCACAATTCTTCACGGATGTCAGCTGGCTTGGATCAAGGTCTGAATGGGCCTCCTCTTTCTGAATCATGGTCATGGCATTTTTACATCAACTTGCCTGGGAACAGGACAGAAGAATTCTTAGATGAAAAGGGAAGCTAGGAAAAATGTAGAACAAGAAGCCTGAGTTCTACAACTCCACCATAATCAGAAGCATACAGTCTGCCACAGTCAGCCTGGGAATCAATGTTAAACTGCCGTGAAAATGTCCCCACAGTCCCACTGCCAGCAGACACCAGAGAACTCCCAGCCTGACCTCTTTTGCTCTCTCAGTCCACTTATCTAAGTTACCCTCTAGTCTCTTTTTCTTTTTCTTTTATTTTGTGGTCCTGAGGAGGGAACACAAGGTGTTCTTCTACTGAGATACATCCCTGGACGTTTTTTTTTTTTTTTTTTTTGTTGTTGTTGTTGTTGTTTGAGATGGAGTATCATTAAGTTGTGCAGGCTGGCCTCCAACTTGGGATGCTCCTTCCTCAGCCTCCTGAATAGCTGGGACTACAGACCTGTGCCACTATGTCTGGCTTCACCTAACTTCTATCTGCTCTATGCACTTTTTTTGTGTGGCTTTCCTTTTTCCTTGGGTAGATTTCTTCAGTAGAAAATTCCTTTTTCAGGCCTGGCTTTCCCTGAACAACTTGGGCATGATTAAACACAGCAGGGAACTGAAGTCTGCCAAAATACAGCAGAAAAAGTCACCTTGAAGTCTACTCTAGGAACAAAAAGAAACTAAATAATATGCCATTGACCAACAGATAACAGAAGAAATCAGGGATGAAATAAGAAAATACTTCAACATAAATTAAAACAGTGACACAACATATCAAAATCTCTGTGGCACTATGAAAATAATGCTAAGAGGAAAGTGGATTGCATTGAGGTCATTCATTAAAAGAACACAAAGTTAACAAATAAATAACCCAATAATTCATCTCAAAGACCTAGAAAAAGAAGGTCAAATCAACACCAAAAACAAAGAACACAGGAAATTATTAAAATCAAAGCTGAAATCAATGACATTGAAATAAACAAACAAACAAACAAATAAAAATCCAAAAAATGAACAAAACAAAAGTTGGTTCTTGGAGAAAATAAAGTCAATAAACTCTTAACCAAACTAATGAAGATAAAGAGGAAAACTCAAATTACTGAAATTTGTGATGAAAGAGGAAATATCACAATATACAATAACATAAAGATGAAAATACGGAGCTATTTAGAAAATTTATATTTTAAGAAATTAGACAATCTTGAAGACATCAACAAATTTCTAGAAAAATATGGCCCTACCCAAACTGAGGCAGGAGAACATGGAAAATGTAAACACATCAATTCCAAGCAATGAAATAGAAGAAGCCATCTAAAGCCTACCAAAAAGGAAAGCCCAACACCAGACAGATTCTCAGATGAGTTCTACCAGACCTTCAGAGACGAATGAACAACTCTTCCTCAAATGGTTGATGAAAGAGAAAAGGAAGGAACACTTCCAAACTCACTCTCTGAAGCTAGTCTCACCTGATACCAAGACCAGACAAAGATACCTCAAAGAGAGAAAACGTCAGATCAATATCCCTGAGGAACGTAGATGTTATTGTTATATTGAACTCAGGAGCTCTCACTGAGCCACATCCTCAGCCCTATTTTGTATTTTATTTAGAGACAGGGTCTCACTGAGTTGCTCAGTGCCTCACTGCTGCTGAGTCTGGATTTCAACTTACAACCCTACTTCCTCAGCATCCTGACCCTTGGGCTGTGCTCCAGGCTGTGATCAGTCACCCCGTGGTGGAGACTGTCTGTCCTGCCTTTTCTGTTAATGGGCTCAACATTTCCAGGAACTTGCTGAACCCAGGGTCTGCCCCACTAGACATGAGATAGGTAAACTAGCCCTACTATGGGAATGTAGGGTCTCGGGATCCTACAATGTTGAATTCAGGATCCTCCTTCCTCAGCATCCTGAGCCACTGAGATTATAAGTGAATGCCAGCTAGCCAAAATTCTTAATAAAGTACTAGAAAAGCACATACAAAAACATATTTAAAAGATAGTGTACCATGATCAAGGTGGGGTTTGTCCCAGGGTTGCAAGTTTAATTCATCATATGGAGATCAATAAATGTAATTCATCAAGTCATATATGACTGCATGACTGATGGGATTCTACACTGTGTCCAATCAGAAAAATGAGAAATTATACCATTTATGTATTGTTGCAAATAACTCACTCACAGGTCAGCATGAGCAAGAAAGAAGAAACAGAAGAAACTGAAGCAGCAGAAGAAACAAAGCCCCTTTATTGCATACAGCAGTATTTTTATAGTATTGTGAACAAAGGAGGCAGCCTTCCAACAGCAATAAATCAGTTCTTTCAGCTAGTTAAACATAGCATACAGAAGTCTTACTTTCTAATCAGAAGTGACCTGCTTCTCATGGATTAATCTACTCTTGGCAGGGAGCATACTGAGCTCTGCTCTTTGTTAAGAACAGATAAAAGATTTCTCAGCACCCTCCTAGCCCACTTGGCAGAACATCCTGTTTTCGAGCAAGTCCTCACAAGGACAGCAGACACCTCGTTTTCAAGCATGTCCGCTGTTACCTTATCTAAACCTTGAAGGAGCCTCTCGTTTGCGAGCAAGCCCCAACAAAGACCACAAACATCTCGTGTGTAAGTATGCTTGCTGTCACCTTATCTAGACCTTGACAGGACATCCCCTTTGCAGGCAGACTCCATCAAGGACAGTAAGCATTACGTTTTCAAGCTCCCAGTCACATCTGATTCTCTACATGTATGATATATCGAAGTGCATAAAGAATTCTCCCATCATGTATAACTAACTAAAGCAAATTTAAAAATAACTATAGAAATGGCAGAAAAATAGGTTAGAGGGAGCAGGGGTAGAAAGAGGACAAGGGACAAAGAGGTACTGGGGACTGAATTAGAACAAGATATGTGCCATGGCTTGATA
This sequence comes from Marmota marmota marmota, assembly GCF_001458135.2. Lineage (NCBI taxonomy): Eukaryota > Metazoa > Chordata > Mammalia > Rodentia > Sciuridae > Marmota > Marmota marmota. The sequence goes on along the minus strand of NW_025999985.1, from coordinate 552,205 downwards.
ATTAGGTCAAAATGGATTCTTTGTCATGTATAACTAAAAAGAACCAATTGAAAAGAATTCCAAGGAAATTTATGAAAACAGATAATTAGCATATAAAACAGGGCTGGAGAGGGGTCTATGGAGCCATGATGGACATGCCACAAGGGGCAGTATGTACCTGATTTAAGCAAAAGCCAGAGAGACACTTTTGGCTGAGCACTTGAACCCCAGAATAAAACTCCTTGCCACAACCCTGTCACGCATTATGAGAAAGGAAAAAGTGATCATCTGGAAATCTGCAGCATTTCAACCTATGCATCTGTGGACCCAGCAGGAGGCTGCACATTCAAGGTGGGTTGGACAAGGGTGTGCTTGGCACAGAGGACAGTCTTCCCCTAAGGGTTATCAGCCTGCACCAACGGCTGGGGTCACTAGTTTCTCCTGAGGATTTGGTTCCATCCTTACCATTTCCTCTGGAGGTCTGACCCCAGAACTGCCTGTTAGTGAGGCTTAGAATCATCAGGCAACCTGGTCTGGTGCCTGAGTTTTGGAGAACAGGGGTGATTAGAGATTCCTTATTCCATCCTGATCCTCTGAGGAAAGTACATCTCTTCTTGCTTTCCGAAAACACCTGGAACCAGGAAGCCTAGGCAGAAAAATACAAAGATGGTGCCTTTCCCACCAAAACTGAGAAAATATATATATTAGGGGAAGAAATACTGCAAAAATATTTTAGTACCTTTGAAAGGCTGAGCAGGGCTGGGGTTATGGCTCAGTGGTAGAGTGCTCACCTAGCACATGTGAGGTCCTGGGTTCGACCCTCAGCACCACTTATATAAATAAATAAAATAAATGTATTGTGTCCACCTACAGCTAAAAAATAATTAAACATTTTTAAAAAGGCTGAGCAAAGGGCTTCGGGGCCCTTCATTGCTGGAAGAGCAGAGAGTAGAGTGGCTCAAGCTCAGCATAATTATTAAGGTCAGTGAGGACTCAAGGCCCAGCTGCCTGAGGGATGGGCTTTTCTGATGACCCTTTGTGATAGCTGGTCCAGTTCTACTGTATCTCCTCCTCACCATGCAAGGTATCATTGCAAACCCTGGCTCCTGCACTACATCATCACCCACAGGCTGGTTCTTACATGACATCAGAACAACTGCTTGCATGCCAGGAATGCATGTGGTGACATTCCCATAGTAGGGCCTGCTTTAAGGGACAAAGAGGTACTGGGGACTGAATTAGAACAAGATATATTCCATGGGTTCAGTATGTCTCTGGAAATTTTGAACCCATTAACAAAAGAGGCAGGATGGACACTCTCCAGCAAGGAGTGATTGATTACAGCCCAAAGCACAGCCCAGGGGTTCAGATCATCCTCTCAAGTGGGTCACTGTGGCCAGCTGCAGAGACTCCACCCACTTCTGGAACTCCACATATGTAGTTCACTCTGGTCTGTATGAAGGCTGGAGTTGACTCTGAGGATTGCACACACGTATGTGGGTCATCTGGCTTCTGCTCCGCCAGCTGCTGTTTATGAGGACAGGTGTCTTCTCCAGGTGGGCCACACATGTTGCTGCTGCTGCACCGTGGAGGGCAGGTGCTTCAGGCAGCTCTGGTTAAGCATCTCATCTTAAGCCTCTCTTAAGCCTCTCCAGGTGCACCATCTCCTTCAAGACTCCATGAACACTAGTGCACAACGCCCTGGGAGCAGGCTGCAGCATACCCCAGGCCTCAGAACTGAAATCCAGGTCCTTCCTAGAGCTGGAGGCAGGTTCCCTGTTCCTAAGTCTCCACCCTCTTTTGCCCCCACTTAATGCCCCTCAGCAGATGCTCCATGTAACCCATCCTGTTGGCCACTCTCAGACCGAGCCATCCTAGTGAAAACACCCATCACCAAGGGATGGTGTGATGATAGCATCAGATGTCACAATCAGGAGCACTCACCCTGGTTGTGATCTGCATCCCCACACACCAGCCTGCCTGGAGATGAGGCCACAAGGGCACCAAATAGACCTGGATCCAGGTCTGACCCTCTCCCCAAAGAGGACTGTGATGGAGAAGGAGGGGAGAAAGAAGGCAGAATTAATAAGATTAGGGGTCAAGAAATCAGGGAAACCTGGAGTCCAGTGAGACACAAAAACCCTCTGTAAGTCCCACATAGATCAGATCTCACTATTTTCTGATCCTTTCTTAGGAGACCTTGTCAGTGTCCAGGGATCATGAAAAAAATAATAATAGCCCAACCCAAACTCAACAGTTATTTTGAAGTTACTAACAAGGAACTCATAATTGCCTTATTAATTAGCAAGCGTGAAGAGTTTTTCAGCAATTTCCTGGGCTCCCCAGGCCTGCACTGTCAATGCCTCTCCAGGTGAAGTGGTAATTGTGCCCTGAGGGGAAGAGGAGTCACACAGACCTTTATCTCAGGGTCCAGCTGCTTTCCTCCCTCCATCCTGGCAGTCAAGATCTCACAATGAGCCCACCACCTTGCACACAGGAAACACGGTGAGTATATTCAATTTCAGTCTTTTGTTTCAGAAGAGATAGTAAACAATTAATCTGAGGATGTGCTGATGTCTGCAGAAACATCCTTCTGGGGTAAAAACAGATTTGGTGGAAAGGTAGACAAGAGAGATGAACAATTTCTTCACTATGATTTCAGTAGTGTCCCTGAACTGATGCCAACTCCACAGGGTTTTTGAAATTATTTAATTAAATAATCACGGAGGAGGTTTATGGGTGGGTAATATCATCAACAGTGAATTCTGTTGTAGAAGGGGCTTGAGTACAGTAGTTAGCAACTAATATGCTCTTCACTTTAGAAAATCATAGAATGTAATTTGAACTGCTATGATATCTGTGTGTATAAAGTCTTCATACGGAGAGTAGGAGAGAAAAGATGAACTGTGAGGATCACCTAATCCTGTGCAGAAACCCAGACCTGGGAGTGTTTCTAGAATAAAAGATTTTTTTCCCAACCCTACATTGCAATCCATCTACCAGTAACTGAAATATCTCCTCTGAATCCCTGCACAGCGATGGCTGGGGTAATACCTCCCCTTCTAGTCACACAGGGAATGTAACATTATAACGATGAGAACTGGACCATGCTAGTCAGAACAAAACAACTACTGGTAAATTCTCTGGTTTAATAATATTTCAACATTAATTACAATCTCAGGACACTTTCTTTTTTATTTCAGTTCTTTCAGTGCAGCAGAATTCCCATGCTCCAGTTTCTACTGACATATCTCTTGTATGGATTTCCTCCACAAATCCTCCTTTATTACTAAGAGTTTCACCAATGTCACTATCAATGCACAGAACTTTTAGTCTGAAATCTGTGAGAACTTCATTTTTGTCTTATTTGTCATATATTAGTATATCATGTGCCATTGTTTAGGAACAAAGTAATATTTTTTGAACAATTCTCTAATAGATTCCACTATTTTTTATTCCTGGAATGACAAATAAAAAGTCCAGTGGCCCATTTTCAGAATACAGTGTTAGGCTTTAAAAGTAAAGTGACTTGGTTTATAAGAAAGTAAACTGGCAGGAGAACACAGTGGAAAGTCACAAACAAAAGACACAAGAGTGCAAAAATTGGTGTGTTGGTGCTATTTAATAGGCATTTGTTTTCTAAGACCAAAGAAACATTTTTTGTAATTATACAAAAATATTGTATAATAAAAAACTATTACACAAAGGCCATTGCTTATCTTCAAAGTTTAAGTCAGAAATCAAATGAGATCAGGTTTGTTGTGTATGATGTGGATGGTAACTGAAGTTCTTTAGTCAACATGACTACCATATATCAGTTCATTCTGAAATACTAAATGCTAAATTCTTTTTGTGCATTTGCTCCACTTTTTCTTGCTTCTCTCAGTTTATTGTGTCCTGATCATCAAGGCTCATTTTCCCACAAAGCATATGGTTAATTCTCCCAGTCAACATGTGCACATTGAGGTCTTTCAATCCCACAGGTGCATGCAATGAATGATTTTTGGAAATGAAACTTTCATTTTCATTTCCAACAAATTATTTTAACATGGGGATCTCACTATGTTGCTCAGGCTGGATTCAAATTTGTGAGTTCCAGTGATTCTCTTACATCAGGCCTACAGGTAGCAAGTGGATACAGGTGCTCACCACTGTGTTTGAGTACAGCTATTATTAATGAGTCATTTTTCTCAGAGAAATGACTGATGCCATAATGTAAAGAACATTGGGCTGAATGAAAGAATGGTCCCCATGAATGTGGCAATAGGACTGATGCTTTTATCACAGAATGTTGTTGGAATTCTAGGAAATTTACCTGTGCTTTATTATCATTTGGCGCTTTCCTGCAATGGGTGCACATTGAGGTCCACAAATGTCATTCTCAGGCACCTAATGATAGCCAACACCTTGGACATTCTGGCTACAGGAATTCCCCAGACAATGACTGCTTTGGGGTTGAAATATTTCCTCAGTGATTTTTCATGCAAAGTTATTTTGTACATGCAGCGAGTGGGCAGGAGTCTGTCCATTGCCATCACCTGTCTCTTGAGCATCTTCCAGAACATCACCATCAGCCCCGTGAATTCCTGTTGGAAAGATCTCAAAGAAAAAGTTTCAAAGTACATTGGCTTCTCCATTTTCCTCTGCTGGATCATGTACATGACAGTGAATTCCATTTTTCCTCTCTATATACATAGCAAATGGAACAGTGTAAACACAACAGAGAAAAGAGATTATGGGTACTGTTCTTCTGTAGATCATGACAGAATCACAGATTTATTATATGCAGCATTGTTTGTATTTCCTGAGATTGTCTTTTCCGTGCCCATGATCTGGTCCAGTGGCTCCATGGTTCTCCTTCTGTACAGGCACAAGCAGAGGGTTCAGCACATTCACAGCATCAAAGGTTCCCCCAGATCCTGCCTTGAGTCCAGAGCCACCCAGAGAATCCTTGTCCTGGTGGGCACCTTTGTGATTTTCCACACCCTATCTTCCCTATTACATCTTTATATTGCTCTGTTTTCCAAACCTGTTTGGTGGGTGGTGAACACCAATGACCTGATTTCACTGTGTTTTCCCACTGTCAGCCCCTTTCTTCTCATGAGCCGAAAATTCACTGTATCCAAACTATTCAGGCTCTGTTTGGTCTGCATAAAAATTTTAAAATCCTGTTGGGTGCTGTGAAAAACACCTATTATCCCCCAAACTTTGGAGACCCAGAGAGGAGGATCACCAATGAAAGGCTAGCCTCAACAATGTAATCTCCTGTCTCAAAAATGAAAAATAATAAATGCTTCAGATGAATCTCAGGGGCAAAGCCATGCTGGTCTCCATTGCCAGTTCCAAATACAATTAAAATTGCCTAATTGTATCAAAAAATTACATCAGTTGCATGTTTTTGCACAAATGTTTAAGTGTTTTATTGTTCTTTACACTAAAAACATCTGTATAGAAGTGGATGGAAGTGTCACTTGTCTTTCTATTGCAAACCCTAAAGAGCACTGTGGTCCTTAGCTGGCTGACTGTGGGACCCACATGGCCATGGTGGAGGGGAACAGAGCTGGTGGTCCTCACCCTATGCACAGCATGCTGTAGACAGCCATCCTAGTTCCTGTTCCTGGAGGCGCATGGAATGGATAAGTTCCCCAGCCCCTTCCAGATCAGTTGAATCACATGGTTGACCAAGTGCTGCACTCCTGGAAACATTGTCAGTAGTAAATGCAGTGCAGAAATGAAATGAAGAAAATTTTTTCAGGGGCAAGGAACAGGCAGGCTTATTCAGAATTCTCCTGAAAGGGTTTGATTTCCTGTGTGCAGGGATCCTTGGGTGGGATGCAAACTCCTTTCCTCTGCAGCATCCACCTGGGCCACTCCACACCACCCAGACTGCAGTTGGCCCAGTGGCTCCAGAGCTGCCTGGAGCAAAATACTACTGCTATGAGGTGCCTCAAGGAAGAAAGGGCCTCGTTTCTCATCAAGGAATCACACTTCTTCTGATGGGTTTTATACAACAGTAGCAGTATAATCTCACACGTTCACATTTTGCTAAAAATATACACAGGTACGTTGAAATACAGATGGTCACATCCTCACCTACACTTCCCCCCACCCCTTGGAATCTAAGAATTGGACTCAGTGGCACTTAAACACACAGCCACGTCCCTAGCACTTAGTTACTTTTTAAATTTTTTACACAGTGTCTCACTGAGTTGCTGAAGGCCTTGATAAGTTGCTGAGGCTGGCTTTGAACTTGGCATCCTCCTGCCTCAGCTGCCACTGGGTTTACAGGCATACACCACCACACCTGGCCTCACCTTCAATCTTAAAATGCAGCACTAACCCCTCTCTAAATCACAATACCTTTATGTATTGGGGCGGGTTTGTGTTCCTATGACAACCAATTCATTTGTAAATAATGGAGTTGCTGGTGCAGGTAGGGACACAGGAAAGGTCAGAGCAGGTCCCCTAGGTGGAGAACTGAGCTCAGAGCAGTACTGTTTGAATGACAGTCCAGTGGGGACCATTTACTGTCATCTCAGGGCAAAATGCCACATCTTCCCAGGGCCAAATATTCCTGAGTACCAGCATGAGGATCAGGCCACCCATTCCCACAGGTCAACTAGTGGCACACAGTGGAAAATACCTTTCCTGTGTCACTTCAGGCTGTCCCTGGAGGGCAGATACACTTGTGTGGACTCACTGTCCACCTGTCCTGACATCTAAGTTAGGGTTGTGCTGGTTGGTGACTACCGCTGTACTGCACAGGTCCACTGCAGCTGGAAGGTGGCATTGTCTTGGACTGGCATTTGCTCTGTGGCCAAAGCTGTGCAGGGTGCTGGTCCTGGCCGTCCTGGAGCTGCTAAGGGATGTAGGGATGTGTGATGATGTTTTTGTGTGTGTGTGTGGGGGGGGGCACATAGGGTAGTGGTTAACAATGTTATCAGGGAAGTGCCCATTTACAGCACCTGCTGATTACTTTTATCCTGAATGCGGTTGGGAGAGCTTCCCAGCTTGACACAATTTTATTATTATTATTATTATTATTTTAGTTGTAGGTGGACACAATATTTTTTTTTATTTATTTATTTGTTTGTTTGTTTATTTATTTATTTTTTAACATGATGCCAGGGATCGATCTCAGTGCCATATACATGCCAGGTAAGCTCTCTACCACTGGGCCACAATCCAAGCCCTTGACACACTTTTGAGACTCTGGCTAGAGGATGATCATTTCCTTTCCTTGAGCAACTGATTAAGTCCACATTTAAGCAACATCTCTAACTGGGCTCTCATGCTCATGGCTATTAGTCTACTGACCAAATTTCCCAAGAGCCAGGTACAGACAACTAGGAAGGGTCCCTCAATTCCTGATCCCATGAAATTATTCCAACCAGTCACTGCACACAGCGCCTGGGAGCCCTGACAATCCCACCTCCTCACTAAAGCCATCCCACTGGCTGCTACCTGGTCTCCAAGAGCATCTCCTGTGTGGCCCACCTGACCTCTGCTCTCATTTGCAGCTGTACATGGAGAAGATTTCTGCAGTTCTTCTGTCCATGTTCAGTGTGTTTGTCTTTCCATCCAAATAGTCTTTAAATCAAGGAAAACCTATTCAATTTTCCCCCTGGGTCTTTTATCCCTGGCGACATTAACTTCCCTGGAAGTTTTCCACCGCTGTCTTTCAGACACTTGAGCTCATGGTCCCCACCTCCCCACCATATCCTTTGTCCCCAGGACTGCTGCACCCATAGGATCTGAGACCCCAACTGTCTCATCCCCTTAATTTTTGTGCACACTTTGCTCTTTGGTTCCTTAAACCCCCCACTGCACTCAAGATGCACCAGCCCCTGTAGCCCATGTGTCCTTTCTTCCACAGCCATGTCCCTATTACTGTACTCTCCACAGTGCCCAGCCACGAGCCCCCACAACTCATCTAACCTGTAGGACTTCCATTCGCTCTCACAGAGGAACTCAGCTGAACCTGACTCAGGTCAGTTCTCTCACCACCCCCCATCATCAGCAAACACCAGAGCACACTCAAATGCCACATGTGTGAAATGTTGTCCTGGAGGGCTACAGGGGACGTGGAAGGAATGTAAAGAGCAGATGTGATGACCCTCCTGCTGACATCCACAGGCCTGGAGAAAATGTCACAGTAGTCCACCTCACACTTTAAATATTGACCTTTCTGCTCTGCCACTGTGCCTTATTTTAAAATAGGCTTCTCTCTCTTCCTCTCTCTCTCCTCTCCCTCTCCATATCCTCAGGAAACAGGGTTACCTTTCTCCCACACTAAGCCAAGTTATCCGTCTTGCAGCACACAACCACAATGGAAACCAAGCAATTCAGTCTTCAGGGATGGGCCAGAAGTTCTATGGAATGGCTATCTCCCAAGTTAACAAGTGAATCTCACACACACGCTCCTCAGGGAGCACTAGAATGAATTTCTTCTTTAAAAACTTCCTGTTGTTCCTGAGGAATAGAATCCCAGCCTCTGGGACAGAAGTTCTGCTTCTCCTTGGATAGTAAAGCAATAACATTTTACCTTTTTCTCAAAATGATATCCTAATTTTTACAATGCTACAGTGACAAGCACCAAATTTTGATAACAATAAGGACAGTTTTTTTTAAATATATTCCTGATACACTCAGAGGAAATGAGTGAGTGATTGTGTGACAGAGGGGAACATGACAGTTGTGTTGGTGACAGCATTGTGAGATTGTGTGAAGGTGAGAGTGTGGAAAAGAGTATATGCAGCTACATGTGTAGTATGGTTGAGTAGGATCATGTATATTTGTGGGGACAGGTGCATGGAGTACTATATATGTAGCATACATTCAGGGCATCTGAGTGGCAAACCACTCCCCCATGCTAGGTGTGTAAGTGGCAAACCACTTACCCTGTAGGCACAGCCCTGGGCGTGAGGCCATGTGTTGCAGTCCCTGGGCTTGCTCCATGGACCACTCCTCGAATGGTCACTGCAGGGACATTGGCCAGAAATTGTATTGGTGGCTGCTTTTAATCTGCTTAGCTTGTAATCTGAGTATACATATAGTAACTGTGCAATAAAATCAGACCTGCTTCCGGCTTGGTCTCCAGAGGTCTTGATTAGTGACTCCACAGCCACACTCTCCCTACCCTGTTCTGTGAACCTCCTCGCTGGGCGAGAGAGAGCCCATGGATATACTCTGTGGTGAAATATACATATGAGTGTTTGAATACAGGGGATGTGTCTGTGTGTGGGGAGTGTGATGTCACAATATGGCTCTAGTCCTTCACTTGCAAATAGATTACATAGCAAAGAATTGGACAACCCCAAAACGATGTTGATAGATCAAAGAAGAAAATGAGTCATTAAGATAATTAAAACATTTTGCAATGAATGTGACAAATTCATAGAATGGAGTTCTTCATTCTTACATGCATTTCTGCCCCTAATTGAATCCTCCAAATGCTAAGCATACTCAGATGACCTGACTTCTCCCTTCTCTAATGTCCTAAAACCTCAGAAAAGAATGGAGAGTGGACATAGGTCAATTTTGCAAGTGTCAAAGAATTGATTATTGACCATTACATTTTACAGTTCTGCACTGCATATCCAGTGCACATCCCTTCAATCTTTCAAGTAGTTTCTACAGTTTCCTCCTAGAAGCCTCAGAACACAACCGTAAGTATGCATTTATCACTGGGAATTTGGATTCCAGCTGATAAGGGTAAGTGTGGTGTTACTGTATGTTCTATGCTACATCCTCCTGCTCTGAATCCAAAGTGCAGCTACTAGAAAGTGTCAGAGTGAGCTCCAGGGAGTGGGAATAGGCATGGTCCACACATCTCACACTATAATTAGAATTCTGGGCATGCTCCTTCGCCTCCTAGACTGCACTGAACACAGGGTGAAGCATATTATGTTTGAATATGTGATGTCCCCAAAGGCTCATGTGTGAGACAATGCAGAAGGTCCATAAGGGAAATGATCAGATGATGAGTTATAACCAAGCCAGTGGATTAAGACACTTTAATGTATTAATAAAGTGGTAACTATAGGCAGGTAGGGTGAGGCTGGAAGAAGTGGGTCCCTAAAGGTGCACCTTTGAGGTTTGTATTATCCCTGGTGAGCAGAGTGCTCTCCCCCCACCTCTCTCTCCTCCTCCTTGTGACGTTTTGAGCTGCTATAATCTGTTGTGCTTCTGCCATGATGTTCTGCTCAACTGAGGCCCAGAACTGTGGAGCTGGTGACAATGGCCTATCCCTCCAAAATTGTGAGCCAAAATAAACTTTCCTTCTCTAAGTTGTTCTCCTTGAGTCTTTTTATTACAGTGATGCAAAGGTGACTAAAATCCTATGGCCTATGGACCACTAGACTGATTCTGAAACACCTGACTATAGTCACTTCATAGTTGTTCTCTTTAAAGTAGCTTCAAGACCATTTGAGCTTTTACATTGAAGCATTACTCAAACATTTATGGAAGAAATTTCATTTATATCCTTACAGAATTGACAGTATATGTTCACTGACTGCTTCTAGGAAAAATCCCAAATTTTTATAATATGGAAATAATTATGATATTTTTCTGCAGAACAGTGTCTGTAGCCGTTCATGAGTTGCATATTGGTCACTGTGCATAGAAGCCTAGTGGGTAGAGACATGTGGTGTCTGGCAATGAAAACTTGACACACTTCCTCTGGTCAACTACCCAGGGGACAATGAGACTCTCTATTCCACTCTGATGTGGCCTACACAGCACCTGAGATGGTGTGACCTGCCAAGATGTGTGGGAGGCCATCCTTGCACATGATTTGAGTTATCTCCCTGGCTGGGTGAGAGGCGCTTACGCACAGCTGTGTCAGAGCTTTCCCCACCCTTCTCAGGTCCGAGGGCTTGTTCAAGCAGAGGCATGTCTGGCCACTGCCCTGAAGACACAATCGTGGCCCCTGACCTTGGGATGCTGCCCCCCTTAACCTTCATTGGATGGGATTTTCCCCAGAATTTTTTGTTCTCCAATAAAAGTTCACTCCCTGGCATGTGTTCTCTCTCTCTCTCTCTCTCTCTCTCTCTCTCTCTCTCTCTCTCTCTTTCTCTCTCTCTCTTGCTAGCTTCTTCAGTAAACCTCACTACCACAATAGGTGGCTGGAGGCTGAAGCAAGGAAGAGCCATCCTGGATCTGATTTAAAGGTAATTAGAGTTTTGTCTCTTTAATTTAAAACTCCCTATTGTTTTCTCACGTCTTGAACCTCATTCATGAAGCCGGCTCGAGTCGAGGGCTAAAAAGATGTCAATCAACCTGATGACTGCAAGACATCACAAAACAAGACTCTGCCCTTGAATCCTTATCGCTGCCTTTGATGTACCCCCTTAGATAAACCAACAGAGCCTTCTTTTCCTTATCTAGTTCCAGAGCCCATGGACTATATCTATCAGGGGCTTTGCCTATTGGGAATATATTTCTGAGTATTTTTATTTTGCCACTCATTAATTATTTGAGACTTTATGTTTTAAGAATTTTAGAATCCTCTGGGCAGAAAGAAGAACCACCAATGACACACTGGCCATCAACCCTTGAGAGAACAGTGTGATGAGATCACACATCACGATATGTACTATATAGTATATGAAAAATGTATATGTATTATATGTTTGTTATTCTTTAGTGACTTGTGTTTGTGTTTTCATCTGGGTATCTGACTCTGTATATTTCAACCTTTGCAGACAGTTTTCCCACAATGACCTTTCCCTAGCTCACTTTTTTTGGTAATTTGTATTTTTTTAAATTAAAGGAACATGCAGAAATCTTGAGTGCACATTTCAGTGGAATTCCTAAATGAAACACACTTCAGTGTACAACACACAGATCAAAGAGCAGAATGTTGTCAGCTTCCCAGAAGACCCTTGTGCCTCTGCTAAGTCAGCAGCCCCCAAGCAGATGTCTCCTGGTTTATTTGTAGGAGTGACATTTTTGAGATACAGCTTTTGGTCTGTTCGAACTTATGTGAGTTGAAGTGACTTTTACCTGTTTTGTACTATAACACATGGATTCAGACAGTAAATTATTTCATATTTTTTATTACATCTGATTTTTGTATGTTGTTGGCACTCATTGGCATTGCAGTATGGGCTTCCATAGCGTAACCCTCAATCAATTGAGTCATTTTGCTAGTCCTGAACATATCTGAGTGGCCTTCCCTCTTGTTATTAAGAGTGCCATGAAAATTCTGGAATTTGTGTTTTTTGATAAAAATAAAAATTGTATTTGGGTTCTATTTATAGAATGGGATTGTCAGTATGTAGTATGAATCTTCTTAATAGAATCTATGACTTTTCAAAATGTCTCTACCAATTACAGAATTGCACGAGATTCCTAGTTTATCTGCATCCTCGTCAGAACTCTGTAGTTCCTGCCTTTTCTACTTTGCTTCTGTTGGTGTGATGATACCAGGAATGGTCTTAACCAAGACACTAGAGTATTACCCAAATCACCCATTGAATAATGTCTATTCTCATAGGGTTTTTTTTTTTAGATTGTGCTCCACAGCCACATCAATGTTTATAGCAGCACAATTCACAATAGCTAAAGTGTGGAACCAACCTAGATGCCCTTCAGTAGATGAATGGATTAAAACACTGTGGCATATATACACAAAGGAATATTACTCAGCAATAAAATAGAATAAAATCATGGCATTTGCATGTAAATGGATGGAGTTGGAGAAGATAATGCTAAGTGAAGTTAGCCAATCCCAAAAAAAACAAATACCGAATGTTTTCTCTGATATAAGGTGACTGACTCATAGTGGGGTAGGGAGAGGGAGCATGGGAGGAATAGATGTACTCTAGATAGGACAGAGGGGTATAAGAGAAAGGGAGGGGACAGGGGGTTAGCAATCATGATGGACTATGACGGACATCATTATCCAAAGTACATGTATGAAGATATGAATTGATGTGAACGTACTTTATATATAAACAGATATATGAAAAATTGTTTTCTATATGTGTAATAAAAATTGTGATGCATTCTCCTGTCATGTATTTTAAAAATAAAAGCAATTTTAAGAAGGAAAAAAATATTCACAGATAAATTTACAGGAGACGTAAATTTACAGGAGACATCTGCTTGGGGGCTGTTGACTTAGGAGAGGCACAAAGGGTCTTCTGGGAAGCTGACAACACTCTGTTCTTTGATCTGTGTGTTGTACACTGAAGTGTGTTTCATTTAGGAATTCCACTGAACTGTGCACTCAAGATTTCTGCAATAAAATACTTCACACAAACGTTGAAATTAAAAATCAAAAAAAGGCAAAAAACAAATCATTTAAATAACGCATGCATGAATGAGTAATGAGTAACAGCATAAATCAGAAATCAAAATGGAATGCAAAGGACATAAATCTTTAATCCAAAGACATAGATTGAGCCTGGGTCTGTAGCTCAGTGGCAGAGCACTTGCCTTATAAGTGTGAGGCACTAGGTTCAATCCATAGCACCACATAAAAAAATAAGCAAATAAAATAAAGGCATTCTGTCCATCTACAATTACAACAACAACAACAAAAAGACATAGATTGATAGTTTGGATTTTAAAAACTCCAAACCATATGTTGTTTTGAAAAGACTAACATTAGAATCACATCATCCGCAGAGTGATGTTGAATGGATGGGAAAGGTACACCAAGCAATCAGGGAAAGCTCTGATTATGTAAAACAAAATAGATTCTAAGCCAAAATTAATAAGAAGAGATAAAATATGACTTCCTTCTGCTTAAGGGAATAATCCAACCACAAGTTATAATGATTGTAAGTACTTATACCCAAACAATGGTACCTCTACAGACAAAAAAAGAAATACTTCTCTATATTAGGAATCAAATAAACCAGAATACAACTATACATGATGATTTCAACACACAATCTCATGACTAGATATATCATCAAAAAGTAAACTAAGTAAAGATTTTTCACAACTGTAAAATACTCTTAAAAAACCTATCAGAGATCTAGATAATACTTCTTTCATTCACAAATAAATGTACAGTCTTTTTAGTGTTAAATGGAACATACTCTAAAATAGATCATATTTTAGGACACACAGCAAATCTTAATGTTTGCAAAAAATACAAAAGTTCCTGGCATCCTGTCAAATTATAATGGGATGATTTCAGAAAGCAATATCGAGATCAAAAACAGAAATCAATAGAAGACCAGGAGATTATATAATGTGCTTTTAAATGAGGAAATAAACACAAGAAATTTGGTACAAAGTGAAAACATTCTTGAAACAAATGAGAATAGAGATACAATATATCAAAATCTCTTGGACAGTCTGTATGAAGGCATTTCTAAGAGAAATGCTTACAGCAGTGAGTTTCTACAATTAAAAAAATGAAACATAATCAAATAATCTATTGAATGTTGAACCTTAAGGCCCTACAAAAGAATAACAAACAAATACCAAAATCAGTAGAAGACAAGAAAATGTCAAAACCAAAGCCAAAATTAATGAAGTTCAGAATAAAAAAGGACCACAATGAATCACTGTGATAGTGTTTCTTTGGGTAGGTAAATAAAACAATAAAGTTTAGCCAAAGTAATAAAAAGTAAGAGAGAAAAAAACGTGAGTTCACAAAATTAGAGCTCAAAAAGGATATATCACCATAGACATGACTGAAATCCTGGGGATCATTAAAAATTATTTGAAAAAATGTATACTCCAATAAGCTAGTATTTTTCAGACACTGAAAAATTCCTAAAGACATGACCTACCCAAATTGAACCACAGGTATGTAGAAAACAAACCTGCTAATATCAAACAATCACATTGAAGCAGCATTAAAAGACTTCCACAACAAAAACCCCAAGACCCTTTGGATTCTCACCTGAGATCTCCAACCTTTAAAGAAGAACTCATTTCAATCCTCCTGAAACCATTCTACTAAACAGAAAGTGAGGAAAACCTGCTCAGTTCATTCTATGAAGCCAGCATCATGCTGATGCCACAACCAGACAAAAACATATGAAAGACAGAAAACTTCCGACCAATACTTTTGAAGAGTGTAGACCCAAACATTTCAAATACAATACTGGCAAACACATTCAACGACCCATTAAGACAGCATGCCATGATCAAGTGGGTTTCACTGCAGGGAGGCAAGGTTGGTTCAAACTACAAAATCAATAAATGTGACCCATCACATAAATAGACTTGAACATAAGAACCACATGATCATCTCAATAGATCTGGAAAAGTCATTTGACTATAGCCAGCAAGCACTCATTTCTAAAACACAGTAAGTAGGTAGAGGGAAAAGGAACTAATGTCAACATTTTAAAGGCTATATATGATGAACAAAGGGAAAGATTACACTGAGTGGAGGAAAGCTGAAGTAATTTCTTACAAAAAGAGGAAGGAGTCCAGGATGTCCACTTTCAGGACACCTATTCAACATAGTGCTTAAGAAGAAAATCACACAAATAAAAATAAGAAAATAATAAAATTACTTGTTTGCACATTATGTAATCCTATGTTGAGAAGGTACATACAAAATACCACCAAAAAGGTTTATAGAGTTTATAAATTCAGTAAAGTAACAGGATATAAAAATCAACACATAAATCAGTCACTTTTCTATATGCAAACAGTGAATCTACTGAAAATGAAATTAGGAAAATGATCCCATTCACAATAACACCAAAATTAGAATATCTAGGACTAAACCTAACCAAGGATGTGTAATACCTCTAAAATTAAAACTAGAAAACAATTAAGAAAAAAATTGAAGTAGAATGTAGAAGATGGAAAGACCATCCATGTTTTGGATAGGAAGAAGTAATATTATAGAATGGAACATATAATCAAAACCATTTTAAAAATTTAATGGATATCCCTCAAAATATCAATGACAATCTTAACACAATGACATAGTGACATAAAACATTTCTTATAAGGAATGAGACAGAAATTCACATACAGAAAATCACAAATGACCACAATAGACAAGGCCAAAACAGATATTCCAAGACACACCATAATCAACAATGAAAATTAAGACAATATTAAAATTAAACATTAACAGTAAAATATTAAATTAAACACCAGTATCAAGGAAACACTAAAATAATATATTTCAAGCTCAAAAAAATTTTTACAGCAAGCTTTTCATATCCCCGCCTCAAAAAATGTGTTCAAAATCAGTGGGAAAATAAAAACTTTTCATGACAACGCTAAACTGAAAGAAATTATGACCACCAAGCTAGAACTATGAAGAATACACAAGGTATGCTGCCCATAGAGATATCCAGCCCACAGAGATATCCAGAATAAACCCAGAGGTCCCCAGTGAATGGAGGCCACTATAAGAGTAACCAACTAAATGAAAATCAAAACCAAATTAAATATGGCAAATAAACAAAAATATCAAGAAACTACAAACTTACATTCACACTAACTCTGAAAATAAGATAAATGGTCTCTACTCCCCAATTAAAGGACATAGATTAGCAGAATAAATCAAAAGGAAAGACCCAACTGTATGCAGTTTGCAAGAGACTGATGACATAGATGCCCACAGGCTGAAGTGTGTAAAAGGACATTTACATATCACACAAACGAAATCTGAAAACAATCAGGAGGAACTAGCTATTCTCACATGAAAACAAAGAAGACTTCAAGCAAAACTTAACCACAGAAGGATAGTACATTCTGTTAAAGGGAACAATTCAACCAGAAGAAATAACAGTAGTAAATACACATGCTGAAAATGTCAGTACACATTAAATAAAATAATTCTTGACATTGAATTTCAGATAGACAGCAATAAAATAATACCTAGTGATGGAAACACACTTTTTTCACAAATAGATAGGTCATCCAAAGATAAAATCAACAAATATATTACCAATGTAAATAGTACTACAAATAAACCCAAGTCGCCTAATATACATTTAGAATACACCTCAACACGTCACCTCTTCCTCTCACTTCCACCATGCAACCAGCGCACTGGTTTCATTAAAGAGGTTCTTGGCATAAAAGTTAGCTAGTGAGATCAAATAAACACACAGACTCAGTTACCTTTTTCTATGACCAGGTCCAAGATGGCTCTCCCTCTGGCTCACACCTCGAACCACCCGGTAGGGCAGCAGGGATTACTCAGGGCTAGCAGGAGAGAGAGAGAGAGCACACCAGGGAGTGGCATTTTATTGGGGAACAAGAAATTCAGGGGAAAATTCCATCCAATGAAGGTGGAGGGGGGCAGCACTCCAAGGTCAGGGTCAGTGATTGGCCCCAGGGTCAGTGGTCAGTCACACCCCCACACGGACAGGCTCTCACACCAGGAGAGGGTCGGGAAAGCTCCGACACAGTTTAGCCAGAGCGCCTCAGACCCAAATCGGGAGTTGCCCAATCACGTGTGAGAATGGCTCCCTACACTCTCACAACATTATTCCCCTAATATCATACAGAATGATGTGACATAGCCCAGGAGACTCACAGGAACTGAGCTGCTGTTGGTGCCATACTCATGATCTTCCAAAACCATGAGACAAACTCTTCTCTCTTCAGGGAACTGAGCTTCTGGGGATTTGTCATAGAAGTGGGAAACAGGCTTATGCATGCTGTCTCCTATCCCTGAGTGAGGGGCAGCGACTCTTTCCTCTGGAAGATTCCCAGTTCCACATCTGGCCTCCAGGCTCTCCTTACTTCAGTCTCCTGGGGTCATCTCTCCACCTGGGATGGGCTACATTCTTCTGTATCTTTGAAACATACAACTTCATGGAACAGGCACCCAAACCCCTTCCCTCCTTGAGGCTTGGACATGGACACACAGCACCCAGGAGGGTTCACAGGTCCACAAGCACAACCTGAGGATGAGGCAGGGAGCTCTCCAAGGCCTTGTGTCGGTGTTCTGTTTGTTGTAGTGGGACAAGTCTACAGTGCCCTCTAACATGGGCTCCTGGACAAGGTGCACTTAAATACATGTGTAACCCAGAATGTGGGCAACCAGCATTCATGGTTGAGGATGCATGGCCCTGTTCCCCTGAGAGTCACTTACTTGGGATGGCTTTATATCTCCTCTAGACGTCTCTTGATGTAGCTTGAGGATCTGGACACTTTGGAGCATGAATCTCCAAACTTCTTACTGTTCTTTGGTTTCCATCTTGTTTCTAACTCCAGTAACCAAACCTGGATTCTTCCCCCAAATTTGACACAGTCTGTGTCACTAAAGGCTCTTCATTATGGGAAACACCCATGAGAGAACAGGATGTAGCAAAAACAGCACATGCACCTACCCTGAAGACGTCAGCACACACAGGAAACTCAATCAAAGATAAACAATGTCTAGGCCCATTTCTTCACTGTGTTAATGCTGGAAACTGTTTCCATGAGCGAACAGTTTAGTAGAACAGTGATTCAACAAATGCAGTC
The DNA here is from genome assembly GCF_001458135.2 of Marmota marmota marmota. Taxonomy (NCBI): domain Eukaryota; kingdom Metazoa; phylum Chordata; class Mammalia; order Rodentia; family Sciuridae; genus Marmota; species Marmota marmota. Next base: position 533,806 of record NW_025999985.1, on the reverse strand, counting down.
ATTAGGAACAATTTCATTTTATTTGCTTCAAGCAACATTTAATAAAGATTGATGTGACTAGGCATTCAGACAAGGATGTTAATACCTGTAATCCCAGCTACTCAGGAGCTGGGGCAGGAAGATTGCAAGTTTGAAGTCAGCCAGAGCAACTTAGTGACACCATGCTGCAAACACAGTGTTTTATAAAGGAGGCTGGGATGTAACTAAGTGGTAGAAAGCTTGCTTCACATGCACAATGCCTCATGCTCAATCTCCAGCCCAGCAAAAAACAAACAGAAACAAATAAGAAAGCCAACACCAAAGTGACATTAAAGGATTCTGTTCACAAGGATGAGTTCAACCTACCCTACTCACCTCCACCATTAACAGGCCAATCCCACATGCAACCAGCTGAAATACCCTTGCCTCTCCCTAGAAAGCGGTATGAAGTGAGCAATTAAACAGTTGGCAATTGTGCATAAACATAGAATCAACACACTTCTAATAAGCTTTGGGCAGGTTGTATTCCAGAACCTGGATAGAAAGAAAACCAGGTAATGTAAAGAAAGGTCTCATACACACACACACACACACACACACACACACACACACAAATTCAACAGAAAATAGCAGAGAAATCTTCACCAACCACACATAGGATTATACAAAGCAGGAAATGAGAAGCAAAGGGCTTGTTCCAGAGCTTATGAAGCCCAAGGTGGTTCTGGGGCACAGCCAGCACCATGCTCCACCCTTAACACAGCAGGGATTCCTAGTGCCTTCCAGACATTTTATTTTCTTAAACAATGAAGAAGTTAAAGATGTCTGAGACACATTAGGAGAGGTTACCAGCAGGATGTTAATATTTTCAGGAAACAGGATGAAAATGTTCCCACTTGGATGAGGATGTTACAATCCCTATAACATCTGGGAGTGGGGTAGGTAACCAATAAAACATGCTCACTTATCTGGTAGATAAGGTGTGCCTGCACATATCACTGGACCAAATGGTTGTAATGCTAAAATAACTGCAGGGCCACATATGGAGGGTGCCCTTTGCGGCTCACCATGAAGATGGAGTCCCAGTAGTTAGGAAGTGGAGAGAGGCTGGGATGAAGGTGTGCATGTGCCCTTCAAGGAATATCCAAGGCACACGAGCTGCAAAAGGAGGTATTTTTAAAATTCTGGACGGTCACTTGACTGAACATTAGGCTTGAACACCAGTGCAGAGGAGGAGTTACCAGAGCATTGAAAAAAAGCCTTGGCTGTCCCAATAAGCACATCTCATTTCTGAGAGATGGTAGAGGCCAGTGCTGCAGGGGAAGGAGATGTGGGTGCAGCTGTGTTGGGGAGACCAGTGATGGCAGTTAACAGATGAGGACCTTCCACAGCCTCGTGGCATCTGCAGCACACTCTACCTGCCTTCTCCACAGAGGAGGGTTCTAGGAAGACCAAGCTGCACCTCACACTTGTCCCCTCAGGTCTAGTTTTATTCTAGGGGTAACTAGCTCACCTACACATATGTATGTATGCCATGTATGTCTGTACAAGCTCAAGTTAATCTTCATGGACACATAAGCAAAGCAAAATCTTCAATTCTGTGAAAACAAAACTTCTTCAAAAATGCTTGATATGTAGAAATTCTTTGTGAACAGAGCTCTAACACTTATTGAGGATAAGTGTAGCATACAGAGAAGAATTGATAAAATACATGCCAAATATTTCATTTATCAGGTTGTATTAAAAAATGGAAAGCTACTTTGGAGAGTTATGTAGAAGTCTATTGTTTTCCATGCCAAAATGACTTTCGAGATGTTTCTAATAATAATTCATTGCCTAGATTTAATTGTGAGTTAGAAGGTTTACAACAACTGCATTTCACATTTGCCTCCCTGGGGAGAGAAGACCAGTGTATTTGTTTCTTTTTGGAAAGTGTGAATAATTTGGAACATAACTCAATTGATCAATGAGTATCTGTTACTTCAGGAGAAATGTACTAATTATGTGGCACCCACAGCCAACACCAGGCACATCAATAAAAACGGTGCACTGAGGTAGCAGACTCTTTAGAAATGTAGTTCTTGATGTTTAACAAATCAGATCTTATCCTGCTGCCTATGATCAGCAGAGATTCTAACTCTGTCATAGCACAGTTTAAGAACATATGCCAATTGCCATTTACTATTTTTAAAGTTTCATAGAAATTAGTCCATTACAAAAAGAAGAATCCTCATATATAAAATGTTTCTCTCAATTAAATGTGAGAAATGTAAACTTTATAACAGAATTATTTATTCAGCTTTAGTACTAAAAAGATTTTGGGGTTTTTTTCATGTTCAAGTTAATAAAAGCATTTTCTTCTTCAAAAATAAAAAAAACTAAATGTAGGAGCACCTAATAGGTTGAGATTCATAGAAATATTTGGTGAACTCTGGTAATACATGCTAAAGACAAGTAGATGTAATCCTATGATCAGACAAATGTGTGTGATTTATAGATACTTATACATAAACATATGTTCCATATATACATGTGTGTGAAGACACACATGAAAGTATCATGAAAACATGTTGCACATCCCACATGTCAGTGCTGATCATGATGCTCCAATGTGTTGTACTGATCAGTTTCTGCTGTCTATCCAAATGCCTACACAAAAACATTATAAAGAAAGGAAATTTATTGAATTACATTTCTGGAGATCAGGGAGAATGGTGCCAGCATGTGCTCAGCTCTGGTGAGGGCCTCACAGCAGATGGAATCACAAAGGTAGAAGCATGTACAGAAGAGACCACAGGGCAGAACAGGAGCAAGACACAGTGGAGACAGCTGCACTTGTTCTCATGGGAACTAATATAATCCATCATTAATCCCCTCCAAGTGACCCCGCATGACCAACCACCTTGTACTGCACCCACTTCTCAAAGGTTTCACGACCCAGCACATCACACTGGGGCAAAAATTCTAACACATGGAACTTGGGTTGGAAACATAAATCACATCCACACTACAGCATGTGTGCATCAAGGGAGAAATGCTAGAATTGTTTGAAATCCTTCATTTTGATTCTATCATCAACAACACGGGAAAATACAGATTGAAGTATGTGGCATTTTCAAGGTCAAATATGAAACAGCTGATGTTTAATGATTTCATTTTTGTTAAGTGCAAATCATTGAAACTGATCTCTACAGTTAAAAGTCACATATTGGTCACTTTTGGGGCCACATACAGGAAAGAGGAGTCATACAGACTACGGCTTTGTTTTACCATGTAGCAGCTGCTTGCACAGGTGCATTCAGTTTGTGAGATTTTATTAGAAAGGCATGCCAACCCATACGTACAAACATTCCAAAGGTACATATCACTAATCCAATAATAAGTAGTAAAATAAAATTTATTAGTACCCAATGTTTTAAATGACCAAAGCAAACAGTAAATAAAGTAAGTAAACTATTTATGACAAAAATATTGCATTGTGATAATCACAGCACAGAAATCAATAACTTCAATATAATGTTTAATAAAGAGAACATCATGATGCTTCCCAACATGTTCAAGATTACATGAAACCTATGTCTCATTTCATTGCAAAAGACAAATATTTAATAGTGTTCACTTTCACATTTCCTTTAAAAAACATGGCTAAGACATAAAATATGTAGATAAATGAAAAATACATGTCACTTGTTTTCACAATTTAATAAACCAGAATAGCAGGAAAACAAAGAAAGCAGATTTTATGCTAAATAATTTTGCTCTTGTTGCAACTGGTATATGGAGTCTGAAATTTCTATTGGTTACTTCTACTTTTCCCAAAATATTTTTGGATGGACAGTAAAGCCAAATCTAAATGCTATACATGCACATACTTGGGTACACATATACACACATGCACACACTATAATAAAAAATCACATATGTCTTGATTGTCATTTTTTGAGATATAACTGTAACACTATTCTTTTAATTTGGGGATACAAATGAAGAAACATGTAAGAGTTGTGCAAAGTCTACAATTTACACATTCCCCTGACATTGGGGGTTTTCCTGTTTCTTATCCAAGGGACACTGAGCCTGGATGCACTGGAGTTCCTGCTCATCAGCAGAAAGGGGCTGAGAGTTGGGAAACTCCCAGCAACTATTGCAGCCATCTTTACCAGCAGCCAGTGGGGATTATAAATAAAAATTACACAAATCTGAAAGATGCAGGAAAGTGTGTAAAAAGAAACAAAAGTGCTCACCAGGAGGAGGATGGTTTTGGTGGCTCTGGACTCAGGCGAGGACCTGGGGGAGCTGAACTTACGAAGCTGCTGCATTCTCTGCTGGTGCCTGTGCAGGATGAGCACCATGGAGCTGCTGGCCCAGAGCATGAGCCCCACGCATAGGACATCAGGAAATGTTATCAACGCTGCATACAGTGATTGTAAGCTTTTGTCAGGTTGAACGGCAGAACAGTATTCAAAATATTTCATGATTGTGATATTATTGTTGCTCCTTTTTCCAGTCATTTGTGAAAAAATCATAATATTTACAAGCAGGTACAGAATCCAACTCAGGTATATGGAGAACCCAATGTATTTAGGAGCTTTCACTTTAAGGTCCAAACAGCTGGAATTCTCAGGACTAATCTTCATGGCCTGGAAGATACTCAGGAGGCAGGTGCTGCCAATGGACACACCCCTGCCCACCCTGTGAAGATAGCAAAGCAGCTTGCATCCAAAATCACTGAGGAAATCTTTCACTCCAAAAGCTGCCACTGTCTGGGGAACTCCTCTACACAGGAGAGCTAACAAGTTGGCCACAAACATGTGCTGAATCATCAAGTCTGTGTGTCTTACCTTGAACCCTATGAGGTGATGGACCAGATAAGGGAGGAGAAGAGAGGAATTACCCAGAGCTCCAACCACAGTCTGTGACAAGAAGATGATTCCTACAGCCACATCACTGGCTGCCATCCTGCCAGTTCCCTGCTGTCTCAGCCAGAGGGTCCTGGAGGAAAACAGGAGGCCTGGGCTGCACGTGTCCTGTCAACCAAAATCCAATATTGCCTACACTCCAGAGTTCCCACTCTGAAAACTTAATGTTTTATTTCACTAGCAGGTTTTAATGAGGTTCATGACTAGTTCAGGCATGAAGTGTATAAATCCCTGTTGTGAAGGCAGAACATGTTGATTCCTGAATCTTCATGACATTACGCAGGGGCGGAGATGACCAGAAGAATTTGTGCACACACATATTAAGTCTCTGTCCAGATTCATACTCTGATCAGGTGCCCAGAGGGTCTTGATACTGGCTCAGTGTTTACAAAGAGAATAGCATGTATCATCAAGCTTCCGCAATGGTAATGAGCAGGTTCTTCTATCAATCCAGCTCACATTTACTTCCATTTCTCTATATTCCTATTGTATTGAAAACTACTGCTGTTTTTAAACTTTTCATTATAAAATGTTTCCATTCACTTGGAAATATTTATTCTATGTACAAGGTCAATTATGAAGGAACGCTTAGATATTTTAATACCTGCAGATGCACTGAGGAAACTATAGCACTGCAGGTACCTGTCCCATGGTTAGTTACCTGCAGGAGGTAGGACTGGCTGCACATCAGGACAGCTACCCCATGACTCATGTGGTTGTATGTTAGGAACACAGCTCAATTGCGTCTATGACAGAAATTTTGCCACATTCCCAGGCCATGTCCTAAGTCTTGGCATATCAAGAAGGAACACATGATTAAAAAGTATAGTGTAGAAAGAAAATATTCACTTCTTCAGAAGATACAAATATGAGCTAATTAATAACTACAAAAAATATTTCAAAAAAGTAAGATTAGTAAATGATGTCACAATAGAAGCCATCTATGAAAACTGGTATTTGTGGCTATTTAAAAGTCAAAACACCAAAGTGTCGAATATGATATGTCAAGAAATTTGTAATGTTTTGAACAACCCACAATAAAAAATTAAAATTAAAAAAAAAGAACATATATATTTAGTCCAAAATAATTCAATAAACATGAAAATCACCAAAAAAAAGTCAAAACACTAGAATTTCTGCATTCATTTGAATGCATATATTTAACTTAATTTATTTGGTGGAAAAATTTAGGTATACATATAATTGAACAGATAGTGAAGAGCTTTCCTATGTCCTCTGCACATTCATACCCTGCTCCACTATCAGATTCCTATGACACATGGTGCATTCACTACAATTAACAGATATGTGACATGAAAAAAAATAAAGCTCTTACAGGTAGTATTAGAAACCACTAATAATGTCGTCCACTATTTCCATACATGTTCCTTCTCACAATATAGAGAAATGGCCTCATTATCCTTGAATTCTTAGGCTTTCAGGATTTCTACAATTACTCTCTCTGTTGGCTGCACCATGCTGAGTGTCAGATAAAATATTCTGCCCGAACAGTCACCATCAGATTTCTCTCTAGACAGGACTAGGAAGATTCCTGTGAGCTCCTCCTACTCCACACACAAAGTCTGGACCTAGAAATATGAAGATTTAGTGTAGACTCCCTGTAAGGGAAACTGAGCAGCTGGGTGACTTTAAAACAACCTCCTTGTGCACCTTGAAAATCACATTTAATTTTCACTTAGACTAAACAACAGCAATCCCTGTCAGTAAGAATCACACTTAGTTAAATTAGGATCCATGGTGTTTTGGCATTTAGGCTAAGACCCATTTATCTTTGCTACCTAGAGCCATTCTTCATCAACCGTTTTAATACTTGTGTGGCTCTGGCTTATGGAGGGTTCAACTGAGTGTCCCCTTTTTGGCTGTGATCACTTACCCAGACTCTTGATGGGTCTCTTCCTCACAGATGCTGCTCTCACACTCACCCTGAGTCACTCACCAGGCTCTTCCTCTCTGCCAGGCTGGTGACCTCAGTGCAGAGGCCTCTCTGACCAAGATGTGTGCTGCAGGGAGGGGGCCAGCTCCTGAGATATGGGTCTGTGGCTCTGTGATCTCACCTCCCCTGGGACCTGCAATTACCACTGTGCCAGAAGCAGCAATGGCTGTGCAGGCTGGGGGAGCTGAGGACACTGCTGGAAACTTTCTCCCAGGTGTCACTTATGAATAACAATTTTAAACTTTCCTCATAACATGTCTTCAGAGTATATTCTAGTGTTTGGAGAGACTCTTACTTATCCATGATCCTGGGAGACCAACAAGGTGTCACTTGGAGGGGTTGGGAAGTACTGAGGTCTGTCATATGAAGGGCTGCAATGAGCTTTGCATGTCTCATATTATTTCTTCCTTCCCTGGGAAGATTTCTACCCCAAATCCAGTTGCTTCCTTTTCTTCATTTCAATGAACGGCACCAGATTGAAGATATGAGCAGAGAAATGGAAAGAGCAAACACATAGAAAGGATATTACACAGGTACAAGGAAAAGAGAGAAGGTGATGCTATTAGTTCACCTTGGCAGTCACCAGAATCATCTGCACAAACATGAGTGAATTCATTGGATTCATTTACATATTGAATGTTAATTCATATCATAATTTGTGAACAAATATGCCCTGCCATTATTGACCTCCACTACTGACAGGAGGGAGAAACATAACAATATCCATCAAACAGAATGAAATAAAAGGCTCCTTCAACAATGACATCAGTAGCATCAGTTTGACTACTCTGGGGAACAAGATGTTAGAGCTCCTGTGATATGGAGGAGAGAGAGTGCAAAAGAGAGGAGCTAGATGCAAAAAAGGCAAAAGCTCATGGACATGCCTAGGTGAGTGCACACCTGGGGTGAGGAGTCAAGGGACACAAGGACATAGCGTTAACCAGGTAAGAGAGACATGGTGTGCATAGTCACATAGTGGTGAATATGCTCTGGGGATGGGGATAGAATACAAAATAATGTTGCAGGTTGCTGGATGTAAAGCCTCTGAGGTGTTCATAGCTACACGAGGTGGGAAGTTGTGAACACGGATGGGGGGATGCTGAGAGCCATAGCCAAGTAGGAATGACGCATGGCACTTTTGGTTGAAAGGTGAAGCCAGCAAGCCATTGAGATGATAATGATTATGTTAAGATGTGCATTCAATTGGAGATTAGATCCCTGCTGTCCACCTTGGCCTGCTACTTTGGAGCTCTCGGGACTCCCGGAGAGTTCCCATTGGTTGGGGAAGTGAGGTAGGAGGGAATTCCAGAGGGGGGATCCCCTGTTGGTGTAGTGTGTCCCGGGAAAAGGCCGCATGCGTGGCATTCGCGGGTTTTTTGGAAATAAAGTTTGTTCCTGCTTGAGTGGCTCGTGATTTTGTGCCCAGCCAGACTGCGGCATTTGGTGGCCTATACAGGGAACGCTTGAAGATCGGAGGTAAGTGAAATTGCTCACCCCTGAGGGAAGGCAAGAGAATGGGTGTCTATTTAAAAAAAAATGTGTTCTTGTTTTGATTTATTATGTTTTTGTTTCAAGCTGCCTATCCCTAGAACTTTCTCAGGCAAACTGGGAAAAATGGATGGCTCAAGGTTTGAAGTTGTTGGGCCCTCAGGAAGAGAAAATTGATACATCGATTTTTTGTTCTGTTTATGTTTCATTCTGTTTCGGTTTTGTTTTGTGTTATCTTATTGGGTTGCGTTATCTTTATAGTAGATTAGAAATTAGTAAAAAAATAAACCGAAATAGTGTTAAGTAAATTGTTTGAGATTCAGACCATGGAGAAAGATATTTTAGATCAAGCAAAAGAGAAGGTCTCTCGAGCTAGTCAGACAGAGGAAGAAAATTTAAAGGAAAAGGTGCTATTAGAGAAAAAGCTACAACAGGAGGCTGCTACTAAATCCGTTCTATCACCAGAGGGCATAATTCAACCAACAGCTCCACCTATAGAGACAGTTGAGTGGCCCTCAACCCCCGTAGTTGATAGATGGGATCCTGAGACAGGACCTCAAAGATTATCATGCCCTGTACTTGAGCAGGCAGGAGGGCAGCGAATTCACCATGCTCTAGATTTCAAAACAGTGAAGCAGTTAAAGGAGGCTTTAACAACCTATGGTCCCCAAGCACCCTTCACTGTAAGCATGGTCGAATCCATTACCAACTTGGACTTGACGCCAGCAGATTGGGCTAGCATGTGTAAATCTGTGCTAAATGGAGGACAATATTTGTTATGGAAGGTTGCCAATGAGGAATTTTGCACGGAGACAGCAAGGCAAAATGCAGCAGCCAGATACCCTCAAAGAAATCAAGATATGTTGTTAGGAAAAGGACCTTATGAGGGTCAACAGCAACAAATTGAGTATGATCCTGCTATATATGCACAAATTGCTGCAGATGCAATTAGGGCATGGAAGACTTTACAAGAACATGGAGATTTACAAGGTCAATTATCTGAGGTAATACAGAGAGCTAATGAACCTTACTCTGAATTTGTAGATAGGCTTATTCAAACAGCTGTCAGAGTTTTTGGGGATACAGAACAAGCAATGCCATTAATAAAACAACCGGCTTATGAGCAAGCAAATCGTTGCTGCAGAGACGTCATTAGACCATGGAAACATGAAGATTTAAACACATATATTAAATTATGTAGAGACATTAATGAACAAGGGCAAGTCTTGGCAACTGCAGTACAACAGGCTTTAGATGCCAGTCCAAAAACATGCTACAATTGTGAACAAACAGGGCATTTTAAAAGGAATTGCCCCATAGGAGAAGGGTTTAACAAAACTAGGTATCAAAGGAATAGAATACTGGGTATTTGCCCACGATGCCATAGAGGGAGACATTGGGCTAATGAATGCAGTTCTCAAACGACCATAGAGGGTACTCCGTTATCAAAAAACGGACAAGGACCAGGTGTTTACCCACAATATCGTGGAGAAAAGCATCGGGCTCCATTGCCAAAAAATGGACTGGGGGTCCCAATGCTCTGGGGCCCACAACCACAAATATACAGGGCAGTGGAGGAACCCAGCAACCCCATCATGGTAGTGCCCAGGACACATTATCCATTAAATCCCTCATCAGACAAACCAGAGG
>NW_025999985.1:475338-522685 GCF_001458135.2 Marmota marmota marmota | reverse complement strand
CTCTAAACTTTTTAAATTTGGATTCATCAGGGCTTAGTGCTGTGGAAAGACATATATGTCCAAAAAATGTACATAAGCCTAAGGTACTCTGTAACGATATTCTAACAGGACAATGGAAAGGTCCTGACCCAGTGATTGTCTGGAGTCAGGGTTCTGTTTGTGTGTTTCCACAGGGAGAACAGCAGCTAATTTGGATTCCAGAGAGACTAACCAAAGCGATTTCTACAGACCAAAAAGAAGATGATTTGACTCAAATCCATAACAGCTGATATCCAGAGCTCCAGCTTGGCTATTCTTATATCTGTGACAGTGATTAACCAGGATGCTTTTTTTCAATATCTATTTTATTATTGTATTTTTCCACATCATAAAGTTCTATTTTATTTTTTGAGCTCATACAGACCTAGGTTAATGTTTTTCTGATCAGTTTTATTTTTTGACTGTGGACTTTTTAAACATTGCAATGGAGATTTCACCTGTGTAAGCTACAAGGCCTTTACTATTGTCTTATGTGTTGTATGATTGTGTGCACACTTGTGTTTTGTGTTGTATGTCTGTGTGTGCGTATGTCCATAGATCATATATAAGGAATGCTCATGAAAAAATGGACCCAAATATTTTTATTATTCACGTGATTTAAATGGTTTAATTTAAATTGGGTAAACAGCTGTTGAGGATTGTTTTAATATGTGTACAAATAAGGAGGTTAACAGATCTGTTTGTTTACTTTCACCTTTCCTTTTCATTATATTTAATAATTCTGTTCAGGATAATGTAAGTTGTCCAGAAATTTGTTTTCTTAGTACCTGTTGGAATGTTACATTTTTTTTTAGCCATCATTGCCAGAATTCCTATCTTCATCCCAGTGCCGGTGAAGACAAAGATAAAACCAAACTACAGCTTCTTCCATAGCTATCACAGTAAACTATATAAACTGATGCATCAATGAATAATAACTCAACAAGTAATGCCCAATCAAGGAGTCAATTTACTTTGGGAGGAAATGGACATATTGATAGATTCCTCCGCTTTGAACTGCTTGCAGAACTTGCCTGGACTATGTATCACTTGTATACATTGTGAACTATCTGTTGGTACAGCGAATTGTGGTAGTGCTGGAGTATCTTTGCTGATGGTGTCACCGGTGATACAATTTTTCAAAGGAGCCATCAATTGGCTTAGTGTCATGGCATTTCTGTATCCTCCTCCCTTCTGCTAGTGATGGTCTAAAATTTGGGGGCCAACAGAGGTGAGGCAAAGAACCTCACCCCCCCATTGGCACCAAGGCCAAATTTGGGGGCCAACAGAGGTGAGGCCCAGAGCATGAGCCCCACACACAGGACATCAGGGAATGTTAGCAATTCTTAATGCAATGATTGTGAAGATTTGTCAGGATAAATAGCAGAACAGTATCATAATTTTTGATGCTTGTGATATTATTGTTGCTCCTTTTTCCAGTCATATGTGAAAAAATTATAAGATTTTCAAGCAGGTACAGAATCCAGCTCAGGTACATGAAGAAACCAATGTATTTGGGAGCTTTCACTATAAGCTCTGAACAGCTAGAATTCTCAGCACTAATCTTCATGGCCTGGAAGACACTCAGGAGGCAGGTGCTGCCAAGGGACACACCCCTGCCCACCCTGTGAAGATAGAAAAGCAGCTTGCATCCAAAATCACTGAGGAAATCTTTCACTCCAAATGCTGCCACTGTCTGATTGTGGACAACTTGTTAGCCCTCCTAGAGGGCTAACAAGTTGGACACAATCAAGTGTTGAAGAATCAAGTCTGTGTGTCTTACCTTGAACCTCATGAGGTGATGGACCAGGTAATGGAGGAGAACACAAGAATTACCCAGAGCTCCAACCACAAGAAGATGATGTGACAAGAAGATGATACCTACAGCCACATCACTGGCTGCCATCCTGCCAGTTCCCTGCTGTCCCAGCCAGAGGGTCCTGGAGGGAAACAGGAGGCCTGGGCTGCACGTGTCCTGTCAACCAAAACCCAGTATTGCCCACACTCCAGAGTTACCACTGTGAAAACTTACTTAAGATTTTATTTTCACTATCAGTTTTTAATGAGATTCATGACTACTTAAGGCAGGAAGTGTGTATAAATCCCTGTTGTGAAGGCAGAACATGGTGATTCCTGAATCTTCATGATATAACACAGGGGCTGAGATGACCAGGAGAACTTCTGCACACACATATTTTGTCTCTGTCCAGATTCATACTCTGATCAGGTGCACAGAGAGGTCTTGAAACTGGCTTAGCATTAATTAAGAGCATAGCATAAACAGCAAGCTTCCCTAAAGGTCGTGAGTAGGTTCTTCTATCAATCCAGCTCATATTTACTTTCATTTGTCTATATTCCTATGTCTTCAAAACCAATGGTATTTTTTAACTTTTCATTATAAAATATTTTGATTTAGATGTAAATAGTTATTCTATGTACAAGGTCAATTGTGGTGAGCCGTTCTAATTAGACCATGGCCGCCATTAGAAGATGGTGCCGGCTTCCACTGTGGCCTGTGATAAACAACTCCTAATATGGAGAATTGGCACGCAATCCCTTACCACCCTATGAGAAAGGTCCACGTGGCAGCTTAAGATTGGTATGCTGGAGGCTTTATTAGGCTGTGCTTGGGCGCTCGGCGGCGGGTCACTAGAAGATGAAACATGAATCAAGGCCTGAATAAACTGCTGAAGGAAGAATCCTGTGTCGTGTTTTCCCTTGCCGGCGAGGGGTCGCGGCAGTCAATTCTGAAGGAACATTTTGATATTTTAATAACTGCAGATGCACTGAGGGAACTCTAGCCCTACAGGCACCTGTCACACGGTGAGCTACCTGCAGGAGGCAGGACTGGCTGCACATCAGGACAGCTGCCCATGACTCCTACGGTTGTATGTTAGGAACACAACTAAGTGGCCACTGTCACAGAAACTTTGGAACATTCCAAGGCCATGTACTGTTTCTTGGAATATCAAGAAGTAATACGTGATTAAAGAGCTTAGTGTAGGAACAAAATATTCACTTCTTTAGAAGACACAAATGTGAGTTATTTAATATCTAAAAAAATATTTCAAAGAGGTAAGATTAGTAAATGATATTGCAATAGGTGCGATTCATGAAAATTGGTATATGTGGTCATTTAAAAGTCAAAATACTAGAATTTCTGCATTGATTTGAATGAATATATTTAACAAAATCTATTGGGTAAAAAAAAATTTAGGTTCACATGTTACTGAATAGATGGAAAAGAGCTTTCCTATGTCCCCTGCACATTCACACCCTGCTCCACAATCAGATTCCTATGCCACATGGGGCATTCACTATAATCAGCAGATATCTGACATAAAAAAATATAAAGCTCTTACAGGTGGTAATAGAATTCTGTAATAACCTTGTCCACTTTTCCATACACGTTTCTTTCCACAGTATAAATAAATGGCCCCATTATCCTTGAATTGTGATGCTTTCAAGATTGGTATAATTACTATCCCCCTTGTCTGCACCATGCTGAGAGTCAGAGAAAATGTTATGCCTGAGCAGTCACCATCAGCTCTCTCTCTGCACAGGACTAAGAAGATTCCTGTGAGCTCCTTCTACTCCACACAACAGGCAGGGAGATACTATGAGTCTGGACCTAGAAATCATGAAGATTTAGTGTAGACTTTCAGTAAGGTAAAATGAGCCGTTGGGTGACTTTAAAAAAAACCTCCTTGTACACCTTGAAAAACACATTTAATTTTCATTTTCACGAAACCACAGCAATCTCTGTCAGTAAGAATCACATATACTTAAATTAGGATTCCTGATGGTTTGGCATTTAGGCTAGGACCCATTTATCTTTGCCACCTAGAGCCATTCTTCATCAACCGTTTTAATACTTGCATGGCTCTGGCTTCTGCAGTGTCCCCTTTTCAGCTGTGATCACTTACCCAGACTCTAGATGGGTCTCTTCTCATCTCATAGATGCTGCTCTCAGACTCACCTTGAGTCACTCACCAGGCTCTTCCTCTCTGCCAGGCTGGTGACCTCAGTGCAGAGGCCTCTCTGACCACAATGTGTGCTGTAGGGAGGCGGCCAGCTCCTGAGATATGGGCTGATGATCCAAATCCTGGCATGCAGCCCAGAGGTCCAGATCATCCTGCCCAGCATGTCTCTGTGGCTGGCTGCAGGGATTACACCCACTCCAGGAACTCCAAGTATTCTGTTCTCTCCTGCAGGTTTGAAACTTGGCATTGACCCTATGGATTACACACATTTGCTGGATATCTCACTTCTGCTCTGCGAGCTGCTGTTTATGATCAGCTGATGTCTTCTAGAGCTCTACCATTTATGTCAACTGCTGCTATACCAAAGAGCGATGCAGTTGTGGTTAAGCAGCTCATCTTTGGATGTCTCCAGACAGCAATGGCCCCTTCAAGACTTCATGAAAAATAATGGATAAGATCTTCATGCATATCACTGTGTGGGGAATTCCTCTAGCAAGAATGACCAAAGAGTTGGCTACCATAAGTTGCCCAAGAATCCAATCTGTGGACCTTAATGTGCACCCACTGCAGGAAAGCACTAAATGATAATAAAGTACAGAGAAATTTCCCAGAAATGTATAACATACTTGGGAATCAATGTAAAGAAAAAGGTGAAAGATCTATACAATGAAAACTACAGAATAATAAAGAGAAAAATCAAAGAAGACCATAGAAGATGAAAAGATCCACCTTGCTCTTGGATCAGCAGAATTAATATTATCAAAATGACCATACTACCAAAAGCACTGTACAGATTTAATGCATTTCTGACCAAAATCCCAATGGCATTCCTCATACAAATAGAAAAAACAATTATGAAATTCATCTGGAAAAATAAGAGACCCAGAATAGGTAAAGCAATCCTTATTAGGAAGAGTGAAGCAGATGGTATTACTATACCAGACCTTAAACTATACTACAGAGCAATAGTAACAAAAGTAACATGGTATTGGCACTGAAACAAACTGATAGACTAAAGGTACAGAATAGAGGACACAGAGACTAACCCACAAAATTACAATTATCTTATATTAGACAAAGGTGCCAAGAACATGCACTGGAGAAAAGATAGCATCTTCAACAAATGGTGCTGGGAAAACTGGAAATCCATATGCATCAAAATGAAATTAAACCCCTATCTCATGCACAAAACTTAACGCAAAATGGATCAAGCACCTAGGAATTAAACCAGAGACTCTGTTTTAATAGAAGATAAAGTAGGCCCTAATCTTCATCATGGGAAATTAGGCCCCAGCTTCCTTAATAAGACTTCTATAGCACAAGAATTAAAACCAAGAATCAATAAATGGGATGGAATCAAACCAAAAAGTTTCTCCTAAGCAAAAGAAACAATCTGTGAGGTGAACAGAGAGCCTGTATCCTAGGAACAAATCTTTACCCCTTACACAACAGATAGAGCACTAATCTATAGGGTATAGAAAGAACTCAAAAAGCTAAGCACCAAAAAACCAAATAACCCAATCAACAAGTGGGCCAAGGACCTGAACAGAACAGACCTCTTCTCAGCAGATGATATACAATCCATCAACAAATATATGGAAAAATGCTCATCATCTCTAGCAATCTGAGAAATGCAAATCAAAACTACTCTAAGACTTCATCTCAGTCCAGGCAGCTATTATGAAGACAAACAACAATAAGTGTTGATGAGTATGTGGCAAAAAAAGGTAGACTCATACATTGCTGGTGGGACCGCAAATAGGTGCAGCCAATATGGAAAGCAATAGGAGATTCCTTGGAAATATGGGAATGGAACCAGCATTTTACCCAGCTATTCCTCTCCTTGGACTATCCCCACAGGACCTAAAAACAGCACACTACAGGGACACAGCCACATCAATGTGTATCGCAGCACAATTCACAATAGCTAAACTGTGGAGCCAACCTAAAATGAATAAAAAAATGGATTTTACTCAGCATTAAAAGGAATCAAATCATGGCATTTGCAGGTAAATGGATTCAATTGGAGAACATATTTCTAAGTGAAGTTAGCCAATCACAAAAAAAAAAAAAAAAAAACAGATGCTGAAGGTTTTCTCTGATATCAAGAGGCTGACTCATAGTGGGGTAGGAAGGGAGAGCATGAGAGGATTAGATGAATTCTAGATAAGGAAGAGGGGTGGGAGGGAAAGGCAGGGACAGGGGAATAGCAAGGATGGTGGAATGTGATGGACATCATTATACAAAGAACATGTATGAAGACATTATAAATTAGGTGTCAATATACTTTATATACAAACAGATATAAAAATGTGGAATATATGTGTATTAAGAATTGTAATGCAAAAAACAGAAAACCAAAGTACATGTATAAAAGCATGAATTGGCGTGAACATACTTTATATACAGAGATATGAAAAATTGTGATCTATATGTGTAATAAGAATTGTAATGCATTCCACTGCTGTCATTTATTTCAAACAAGTAAAATCAATAAAAGATTTAAAAACAATGAATCTACTGAAAATGAAATTAGGAAATTGAATCCATTCACAATAAAATAAAAATTAGAATACCTATGGATAAATCTAATCCAGGATGTGTAGGACCTCTAAAATTAAAACTAGAAACAATGCAGAAAAAAAAATTGAAGTAGAATGTAGAAGATGGAAAGACCACCCATGATTTGGATAAGAATAGAACTGAACATGAAATCAAAGCTATTTTAAAAACTTAATGTATACCCACCAAAATATCAACAACAATCTTCACACAATGACATAGAGACATAAAACAGTTCTCAAAAGAAATTAGATAGGAATCAACATACAGGAAATCATAAATGACGACAAATACACAATGCCAAAAGTGACTTTGCAAGACACATCATAATGTACAATGAAAATTAAGGCACAATATTAAAATCTGCAAGAAAAAACATATCAGGTCACATTTAGTGGCAAATCAATAAGATTCACCTTTGACTTCTCAACTCAGACACCAATATCAAGGAAAGACTAGAATGACATATTCCAATCTCAAAAAAGAATTTCCAGATAAATTGCTATATCAAATAAATGTGTTTCAAAATGAGTGGGGAAATTAAAACATTGCATGATGCAGATATACTAAAAGAAGTCATGACCACAAAGCAAGAACTATGAAGAATATTCAAAGATATGCTATATACAGAGAAATCGTAGAACAAACAAAATAGGTCTCAAGTGGATGAGGCCCATTATAAGAGTAAACAACTAAATGAAAATCAAAACCAAATAAAATATAGCAAATAAAAATGTCAGGAAAGTGCAAACTTATATTCACATGAACTCTGCAAATAAATGGCCTCTACTACCCAATTAAAAGGCAAAGATTAGCAGAGCAAATCAAAAGACAAGGTCCAACTGTATGCTGTTCACAAGAGACTGATCACATAGCAAAGATACCTACAGGCTGAAGTATGTAAAAGGACATTTACATATCACACAAATGGAATCTGAAAACAATCAGGAGGAGCTAGCTTTTCTCAGATGAAACCAAAGGAGATTTCAAGCAAAAATTGACCACATAAGGACAGTACATTCTGGTAAAGGGAATAATTCAACCAGAAGAAATAACAGTAGAAAATATACCTGCCCCAAATGTCTGGACACATTAAAAGACATATACCTTGATATTAAATTCCAGATAGACTGCAATAAAATATTACCTAGTGATGTTAACACACATTTATCACCAATAGATAGGTCATCCAAAGATAAAATCAACAAAGATATTACCAACGTAAACAGTACTATAAACCCAATGGGCCTAATAGACATTTAGAATACATCTCACCATGTCACCTCTTCCTCTCACACACATTCTTCCCCTAATATCATCCAGCATCTTGTGACATAGCCCAGGAGACTCACAGGAACTGAGCTACTGTTGGTGCCATATTGTGATCTTCCAAAATCATGAGATAAAGGAAGGAATGTATAGGTAAAGAACAGGGGATCATTAGGCTGCAATCACTACAGTAGAATACAGCAAAATGGGTGCTTACACTATGCATTTTTCCTGTTCCATATGCAGGTACAACAAAGAGTGAACTCCAAAGTAAACAGTGTACTTTGGCTAAGAATGATCTACACCCAGTTTAATGATGTCACACAGATCACACAGATTCCAGATGTTGCAGTTATGGAGACTGTACTGGGAGCAGGGATGTATTACAACTCTGTACTAAATGCTTGATCATTCTTTAAATACAGCTTGCTTTTAAAAACTGAAATATTAATGTAAAGATAAATGATCCATCAAAACCAAGGAGTTATTACCTTGGAAACGCAAGGTGCATTCACTATTTGATAGGCAGTATCATTCAGAACCCTAACAAAGTAAAGGTGAGAAACCTCATTATCACTGGAATAGATGAATAAGAGAACTGGACAGCACCCTACCTGTATTCGTGATAACAATGCTCACAAACTGCTATAAATGGGTACTTTCCTGATAGAACAGATACCTTCTCCCTCTGTGGCCCCACCCAGTAAGTAACCACATCCCCACACCCCTAAATGTGCTCCAGGGCAACCAGGCCCAGAATCCTGCAGAACTTTGGTCACAGAGGTGATGGCTGTCCAGGACGATGTCACTTCACAGCTGCAGTGCACCTGTGTAGCACTGCAGTGGCCACTGTCCACCAGCGACCCTAACTTAGATGACAGGACAGGTGGACAGCAAGTTCACACCAGTGGTTCTGCTCTCTAGGGACAGCCTGAAGGTCAACCAGGAAAGGTGGTGTCCACTGTGCAGCTCATCTTTAATCACTGCCATGGCATGACCTGTGCTGAGTGGGCAGCCTTGTCCTCATACTGGTCCTCAGGAATATTTGGCCCTGGGAGAATGTGGCAGTTTACCCAGAGATGACAGTAAAAGGTCCCCACTGAACTCTCATCCAAACAGTTTTACTCTGAGCTCAGTTCCCCACCTGTGTGTCCTGCTCTGATATTTCCCATGTCCCTACCTGAACCAGCAACTTCACTGTTTATAGATAAATGGGTTCTCCTAAGAATACAATCTAGCCTCACTATGTAAATGTATTCTGACTTAAAGAGTGGTAAGTGCTACTTTTTAAGATTGTAGGTGAGGCTAGGAGTGGTGGGACATATCTCTAATCCCAGTGGTTTGGGAAGCTGAGGCAGGAGAATCACAAGTTCTAAGCCAGCCTAAGAAACTTAGAAGGGCTTTATACAACTGAGTGAGACCATGTCTCAATAAAACAAATAAATAAATAAAACTAAAAACTAGTGCTAGGCATGTGGCTCAGTGGTTAAATGACTCTGTTCAACCCCCAGTACAGTGGGGAAAAAAAAGAGTGTAGGTGAGGACATGGCCATTTATCTATGTGCACTGAAACGCATCTGTGCATATTTTAACAACATGTCAGAGTGTGCGATTACACTGCTACTGTTGTAGAGCTCCCAGCAGAACAGGTGCAACTCCTAGATGAGAAACCAGGTCTTTCCTTCCTTGTGGCACAGCAGGCAGCAGGAGCACTGTGTTCCCACCAGCTTCTCTTATTCCTGCAAACTGCAATCTGGGTGACATGGAGTGGCCCAGGTGGACACTGCACAGGAAAGGAGTTTGCATCACAACTGAGGATACCCACACACAGGAAAACAAACCTTTTAAGGAGAACTGCTGACAAACCTACCTTGTTCCTTGAAGAAACTGTGCAGAAAAACAATTCTCTCCTTAATTCTGGCAGTTGATGCTAAATCTGTCCTCCCAAGGTCTCTTCAAAACTATCTAACAAATAACATTCTGGAACAAAACTTTTCTGGTAATTATAAACTTACTGAAATGCTAAGGAGAATTATTTTCCAAAAAATCCACCGCTCATTTCTACATTGCATTTGTTACAGGCAATCTTTCCAGGAGTGCAGCACTTGGTCAAAAGTTATAATTCAACTGACCTGGAAGCCTGGGAACTAATTCATTCCATGTGCCTCCAGCAACAGGAACTAGGATGGCTGACTGCAGTATGCTGTGCATAGGGTGAGGACCACTAGCTCTGTTTCCTTCCACCACGACCATGTGGGTATCACAGTCAGCCAGCTGAGGACCCCAGTACTCTTTAGGGTTTGCAATAGAAAGACAATGACTCTTCCATCCATTTCTCTATCGATGTGTTGAGTGTGAAGAACAATGAAACACTTAAACATTTGTGAAAAAATAGGTAACTTATGTAGTTATGATACAATTATGTAGTTACGATACTTAAAATTATGTTTTGAAACTGGTGATTGAGCCCAGCCTTGTCCCTGATCATCATCTGCAGCCTTTTTAATTTCTAATTTTAGAGGCAGCGTCTACATTGTTGAGGCTCCTTCCACTTGTGATCCTCCTCTCTTGGTCTCCCAATTTGTTGTGATTATAGGTGTTTTCCACAGCACAAAGATAGATTTTTAATTTTTTATGCAGACAAAGCAGAGCCTGGATAGTTTGGATACAGTGGATTTATGGCTCATGAGAAGAAAGGGGCTGACAGTGGGAAAACACAGTGAAATCAGGTCATTGGTGTCCACCACCCACCAAATGAGGTTGGAAAAAATAGCAATATATAAATGTAATAGAGAGGAGAGGGTGTGGAAAGTCACAAAGGTGCCCACCAGGACAAGGATTCTCTGGGTGGCTCTGGACTCAGGGCAGGATCTGGGGGGAACTTTGATGCTATGGATATGCTGAACCCTCTGCTTGTGCCTGTACAGAAAGAGAACCATGGAGCCACTGGACCAGATCATGAGCACAGAAAAGACAACTTCAGGAAATACAAATAAGGCTGCATATAATAAATCTGTGATTCTGTCACGACCTGTGTAAGAACAGTAACCATAACCTCTCTTGTCCGTCGTGTTTACACTGTTCCATTTTCTAAGTATATAGATAGGAAAAATGGAATTCACCACAATGTACAGGACCCAGCAGAGGGAAATGGAGAAGCCAATGTACCTGGGAGCTCTTCCGTTGAGATCCTTCCAACAGGAGTTCATGGGGCTGATGGTGATGTTCTGGAAGACACTCAAGAGGCAGGTGATGAAAATGGACATACTTCTGCCTGCTCGATACATATACAACATGAGTTTGCATCCAAAATCACTGAGGAAATATTTCACCCCAAAAGCTGTCATTGTCTGGGGAATTCCTCTACTGAGAAGCACCAAGGAGTTGGCTGTGATCAGGTGCCTGAGAATCAAATCTCTGGACCTTAGTGTGTACTCATTGCAGAAAAGAACTAAATAATAATAAAGCAGAGAGAAATTTCCCAGAATTCCAACTGCAGTCTCTGATAAGAACATCAGTCCCATAACCATATCTCTGGAGTCTATTCTTTCATTCATCATATTTTCCTTTGAATGATAGCAACAGTTCCTCCTATGAGCAAAATTACTCATTAACAATAGCTGTATCCAAGCACAGTGGTGAGAATCTGTATCCACTTGTTACCTGTGGGGCTGAGGCAGGAGATTCACTGGAACATGAATCCAGTCTGAGCCATGTAGTGAGCTCCCCATCTTAAAGTATTTTTTGACACCAACAGTAACTTTCATTGCATGCACCTGTGGGATTGTAAAGACCTCAAGATGCACACGTTGATGGGGAGATATATGCTTTGTAGGAAAATGGGCCTAGATGATCCCATTATGCTAAGTTGGGAGGAGCAATGAAAAGTGAGAGCAAATACATAGAAAGAATTTAGCATTTAATGTTTCAGAATTAACTGATATATGCTGATCACATAGGAAAAAGAACTTAAGTCACCATCCATACCATACAAAAAAATCAGATCTCAGTGGATTTCTGACCCAAATTTTAAAGAGAAGCAATGGCATTTTTAGAATACCAAAAAAAAAAAAAAACATTTCTGTGGTATTATAAAACAAAATGCACAATGAAGAAATATCAATTTTTACATGGAGTGTTAACTCCTGTGTTTTTTGTTTGTGACTTTTCACTCTGCTTTCCTGCCAGGCTCCTTTCTCACATCCCAAGTCACTGTACTTTCAAAGCTTAACACTGCAAATGGACCAGGAGACTTTCTGTTGCTCACACTGTCATTCCAGGAATAAAAGAATAGTGAAATCAATAAGTGAATTATTCAAAAATCTTACTTTGCTCTTAAACAATGGCACAGGAGTCATTAATATCTGACAAAGTAGTTTAGGGTAAAACTGAAGCCCTCAGTGATTTCAGGCTGAAATATTCTGTGCACTAATAGATACATCAGTGAAACTGTTAGTGGTGATAGATGATGGAGGACATTTCAATACACGGGATATGACAGTAGAAGATGGAGGATGTGAAATATGCTGCATGGAATGAACTGAAATAAAAAGGAGAATGTCCTGAATTTGTGATTAGTGTTGGAATATTATTAAACCAGAGAAGTTACCATATTTACTTGGTACTGCTGACCAGTGTCCGGTTGTCATTGTTATGTTACCTTCTCTTATATGTTCAGCAGGGAGAGAAGTCACGCTAAAGCCATCTCAGCACAGGGATTCTGATGAGACAAAATTCCTGTCCACTAGGTGGATTGTAATGTAGAGTTGGGAAAGAACACTTTATTCCAGAAATAGTCCCTGGTCTTGGTTTCTGCACAGGATGAGGTGATCCTTACATTTACAGGATTATCTTTAAATAGACATGAAAGCCTTATACACACAGTCATAAAAGCAGTTTAAAATATATTCTGAGTTTTTTTAAAGTAATGTGAAGAGCATGTTAGTTGCTAACTACAGTCCTTAAGCCCCTAACAAATGACAATTCATTGTCAATGGTAATTTTCCTAAACAAACTCAGTGTGTATTTTATTAAATAACTTTAGGAGCCATGAAAAATTGATATCAGGTCAGGGACACTTCTCTTTTTACTACTGAGCTCATAAAGAAGGAATTATTCCTCTCCCTTGTTGACCTTCCCACCAATTCTCTTTTCACCCCAGGATTTCTCTGCAGACATGAGCACACCTGCAGACTTTCTTTCCTTACTGAATCTGCTGAAACAAAAGACTGAAATAGAAAACTCACTGTGCTTCTTGTGTGCAAGGTTCTGGGCTCATTGTGAGGTCCTGACAGCCAGCATGGAGGGAGGGAGGCAGCTGGGCCCTGAGATAAAGGTCTGTGCTCCTGTGACCTCACTTCCCCTCAGGGCTGCAATTATCACTTCACCTGGAGAGGCAATGACAGTGCAGGCCTGGGGAGCCCAGGACAAGGCTGAAAAACTTTCTCCACACTTGTTAATTACTAATGCAATTATGAGTTCCTTGTTAGTAACTTCAGAATAAGGGCTGGGGTTGTAGCTCCAAGGTAGGGCACTGGCCTACCATGTGTGAGGCACTGGGTTAGATCCTCAGCACCACATAAAAATAAATAACTAAATAAAGTTTAAAAAATTAACAAAAGTTTTGAGTTTTTCAGAGGCTATTGCTTTGGCTTAATCTATTGAAGCTGACAGGCTCTCCTATGGAAGGATAAGGCAATAGAGAGGTGTGACCTATATGGGACTCACAGAGGGTTTGTGTGTCTCACTGGACTCCAGGCTTTCCTGACTTGACCCAGGCTTTCCTTGACCCAAAGGATACAAATTCTGCCTTCTTGCTCATACTTCTTTATCCCCATCCTCAGTGGGAGAGCCTGGGACATGGATCCAGGCCTATCAGGTGGCCCTGTGGGCTCATCTCCAGGCAGGATGGGGTAAGGAGAGTGTAGATCATATTCAGGGCCAGTGCTCCTGATTGTGACATCAGATGCTGTCATCACAACCATGTCTTAGTGATGGAGCTTGTCACTAGGAAGGAAGACTCAGTTGGGGAGTAGCCAACAGGATGGGTTACTTGGAGCATTTACTGAGGGGCACTGTGTGGAGGCATCAGGGGGTGGAGCCTTGTGAAGAGGAAATCTGCCCCAAACACTAGAAAGGACCTGGGTTTCGCTGATGAGGACTTGAGTATGCTGTAATCAGCTCACAGGAGGATGGGTACAAAGGCCCTGTCCACTATTTTTCATGGAGTCTGAAAAGAACCTGTATATGATCCTATAGATGCTCAAAGATGAGTTGCCAAACAATGACTGCATGGAACACCTGTGTACTGTGTACAGCAGCAGCAGACATGCACGGCAGATCTGCAGAAGACATCAGTAGGAGCAAGACATCCATCATACATTTGTGCAATCTGCAGGGCCAACTCCAACTGTCTAACCTGCAGGAGAGGATGGAATACATGGAGTTCCTGGAGTGGGTGGAGGCTCTTCAGCCAGTCATAGTTACCCACTGGGAAGGATGATCTGGACCCCTGGGCTGTGCTCCAGGCTGTGATCAATCACCACTTGGGGAAGAGTGTCTGTCCTGCTTCTATTGTCAATGGACTGTAGAATTCCAAGAACATGGTAGACGAGGGTTTGGCATACTAGACACGAGACAGATAAACACCCTACTGTGAGAACTACATGGCCAGGAGCATTCCCGGCAAGCAGGCTGCTGTCCCGTTGGCCTGTGCCCACCAGCCTGTTGTGATGGCCTGGTGGGGAATAGCGGGGCTCATCATGATATTTACATGGTATGGAGGAGATACAAGAGAGCTGGATCAGCCATCAGGAGGAGAGGAACATGGATAAAGCCCACCCCTCAGGGAGCTGGGCCTTGAGGCCCCACTCTCCTTCATGCCTCTCCTGAGCCTGAGCCGCTCCTCTCCCTGTTCTTCTAGCACTGAATGGCCCTGAAGTCCTTTGCTCAGCCTTTCAAGGGGGAAACCAAGGTTCCTGCTTGTGACAGAAAGACACCTGTGAAACAGGGGAAGTATCTTGATTGAGGACCAGGCACTTTGTCTGCGGCCAACACAGTTAATTTTTCAGTCATGCAGGGAATTTCTCAGGGAGATATTAAATGAAACACAGACACACAATTTTACCTTTAAACCAAGCTCTGGGACATCTCCTTATGCTCTCTGCCTCAAGCAAGGGTCTCCTTGCAATATCTGAAATTAAGTACTTAATCAGAAGTATTTAGCTAAAAGGATGGTCTTAGCCAATTAATATCTTCTAATAATTTTTGAAAATCATTAAGGGTAGGTACTCCTTAACTCTTATGTGTAAGTTTTGAGGACAAATTGTACATCCTTCAATTACATGGCCTAAATATTGAAAAGGAGGCACCTTTTACACCTTTTGAGGTGCAACGCATAAACACATTGCTGTAAGTGAAGACTCTAATTGGGTAAAAATTTTTGAAAGTAGTTCTGGATTAGCCTGAGCTAATAATATGTCAGCCATGAAATGCATCAGGAAAATTATGTCTTACAGGCGTTACTGCCTGAGCTACAAAGTTTTGACATAAAGTTGAACTATTACGCATACCCTGAGGCACTGCCTTCAAGCAATGTCTTTTAACTGGCTTTTTAAAATTCATTGCTGGAACACTGAAAGCAATGTCAGGATGTAATTTTATAGAAAAGAAAGAATCTTTCAGGTCTATTACCATTAAGGTATAATCCAAAGGAATAGCTCTGGGGGAAGGAAGTCAGATTGCAATGGTGCCATAGGCTGAATTGCATGATTTATTGCCCTTAGATCCTGTAATAACCTCCAAATATCTGATTTTTTCTTAATAACAAAAATGGGGGTATTCTAAAGGCTAAGTGTTGGTTCTATATGACCAGCTTGAAGCTGTTCCTCAACCAAAATATGAATTATATTTCTCCGCTGGGAGGGCCACTGAGAAATACATATTGTGAGCCAGGTGATCTTTTCTGCTATCTTCTAGGTCGGGGAGACACTCAGGGTCCCTAATAAGAATTTTGGTCTGGAGCATTTACTGATCTCTGTCAAGGAGATTGGTCTGTAAGCAGATATTCGTCCTTTAAATTCCTTTCACTATCCCTAGGAGGAAATCCTTGATTAAATTCCTCAAATGACCTCATAGAATTTGGAGTTATCAATAATAATCCTAATTTGCTTAGTACATCCCTTCCCCATAAGTTTACTGGTAAAGAATCTAACACATATGGCTTAAGAACTCCACTATTTCCATCTTGGTCCTTCCAGGGAAGATATTGGGTGCTCTGAACAGGCTGTGAAATCTGTCCTATTGCTTCAAAATTGATTGATGCTATATGTAGAGGCCAGGTTTTAGGACAGAATTGGCGAGACAATAAGAACCTGTCCGTTCCAGTATCTATCACCCCTTTGAATCTTTTATGATTAATTTTAAGTTCCAGTAGGAGGCGCTCCTGTTTCACTAACTGGGCCCAGTACACTCTGTCTGGTGGCCTGGGAGTTGAGGTTTTTATCCTACAATTGGTGGAATTACACGGTAAAAGAAGCAATTGAGCTATTGTATTCTTAATAGAAAGCTGGATGGCATAGTCTGACTTTACAGTAACTGTTATTTCACCTCTACAATAAGAATCAATAACTCCTGGTAGTACCTGAATTGCCTCTTTTAAGTTGCTATGACCCAAAATTAATCCTAAACTCCCTGCAGGCAGCAGCCCACAAACTGGTAGGAATTTGCTGTGGTCCCATTTCAGGCGTTAAGGCAATCACGATGGTTGGTTGTACAAGGATTGTCTGGGTGGATCGAGTCTGTAAATATGGTGCCTCGCCATGGCTGGGAGCAATGACGTCAGGCCCTGTAACCTCTCTTCCATTTCCCCTATTTTTTTGGCCCAGGGAAGGGCCGACCGGAAGATTTTCACTCCCTATTAGACAGAAGTGAAGGCCAAGATGGAGATGGTCTGATGCCATATTGATTGACGC
Source organism: Marmota marmota marmota (assembly GCF_001458135.2). Classification (NCBI taxonomy): domain Eukaryota; kingdom Metazoa; phylum Chordata; class Mammalia; order Rodentia; family Sciuridae; genus Marmota; species Marmota marmota. The sequence continues at coordinate 505,881 of NW_025999985.1, read as the reverse complement.
CACATTGATCCATCTCCTCTCCTGTCACGAGGCCTCTCTCCCTATGATGATGATGCTGACACAGACTGGATAGAACCCTGGCCTTCTGGCACCGAGACTCACAGTCTCATGCAAAATGACCATTTCTCCCACAATTAAAACACTGCCCACGGGATTGGCCTACCTGCTGCTGCAGTTGAAATGCCTGCTTTAAAGCGGCTGCAAGGGTAAAGCCTTGTAATTGAGTTGGGCCAATATCCAAGCACAGGCAAATGATCAACGTGTGTCAAATATACTAATACAGACAAAAACTGAACTGAAGGCCACACAGAAGAGTTTGAAAAACACTTGTGGTCACATACGACCTTTTTTTTTTTAATATACTTCATCTGTTCCTCTTTCTCACATCTTGATCTGAACACTCTTCTATGCAGCTCTAGATGTCTAGGGCTTCCTAGGTGACGTGAGGACAGGGAGAAAGAAGCAACAGGGACAAAAATTTCTCTCACAGAAAAAATGTTTGCAGTAGAGGTCAGATCTCTCTTTTTGCAGGTAGTCACAAGAAAGTTCCTCCTGCATCTGCCTCGTCATGATGTCTCTGTTTCCCATCCATACCTACAACCTTGTTTTCTCCTCCTTGTTCTTCTGAGTTCCAGTGTGCTGTGTTTACCATATCAACTTGTATAAAGTGGATTTAGTCTTTGCCAAGATTGGTGTTGAGTTTCATTTTCTGTAAAGAAATTTCTCCTTTTTTTGTTTCCTGGGTGCAGTTCATTGCTGCCTATGCCTCACGCTGCTCTTTCATGGAGTTTTGGAAGGTCTTACCCTTCCTTGTAAAAATGGATGACTTTCCCACTTGATGTGGTGTGTCTCACAAGGATTTTAATTAGAAGCTTGGTTTCTGGTGTGGCAGTGTTAAGAGGTGGTGGGACTTGTATGAGATGACCCTGGTACAGGTTGACAGGTCACTGGGTCTTTGTCCATTGAAATAATAAAGGTATTTCTCATGAGACTCTCACTGGTTCTCATGAAGCAGTTTATATAAAAGAGAGGATTGGCCTCAGTCTGTTCTCTAGTTTTCAAACTCTCCATGTGATCTCTCACACACACATTCCTCTCATGATGCCCACCACCTCCTTATGACACACCATGGGGCCGCACAGGAACTGAGCCAATGTGGGTGGACATGAAACTGTGAACTATGATCTCTCTCTGTAAAAAGAGAACTCAACTACTTGAGTTAAGACATAGAAGAGGACAATAGGCTAATAAAGTGGTCTTTCTGCTATATCCATGTGATGCATAGACTCTTCCCTCTGGATCAGGAGGTCTCAGTTGCACACACCCTTCTTGATTCTAATTTCAGCCTCCTTAGATCATCTCTGCCTTACTATGATCTACAATCTCATTATGTATTTTGAATAATGAAGCTTTGGGGCATCAATATCAACTACCTGTTCTTCTGACATCCACATGGACACACCACACCTGGGACTTTCACCTGTAAAACAAGCACAATCAGGAAATGAGACAGTGAGACATGCCAGGATATAATATCGGGAAAATGGTCATTAGAGTGGAACAAGTTTTGCATTGTATCACAAGGAGGATATTTTGTTTTTAATTTTTTTCATTTATGTATGAAATAGGAATGCGTTACAATTCATGTTATACACATGCAGCACAAATTTTTCATATCTGTGGTTGTATACCAACAATATTCAAACTAATTTGTAACTTCATACACGTACTTTGGATAATGATGTCGATCACATTCCAACATTTCTAACCCCCGTGCCCCCTATGATTTCCCTCCCACCCCTCTGCCCTATCTAGAGTTTGTCAATTCCTCCCATGATCCCCCTCCCTATCCCATTATGAATCAGCCTCATTATATCAGAGAAAACATTCAGCATTTTTGGGGGGGATTGGCTAACTTCACTAAGCATTATCTTCTCTAATTCCATCCATTTGCCTGCATATGCCAAGATTTTATTCTCTGTTATTGCTGAGTAATATTCCATTGTGTATATATGCCACATTTTCTTTATCTATTCATCTACTGAAAGGCATCTAGGTTGGTTCCACAGTTTAGCTATTGTGAATTATGCTGCTATAAATATTGATGTGGCTGTGTTCCTGTAGTATGCTGTTTTTAAGTCCTTTGGGTATAGTCCAAGGAGCTGGGCAAAATGGTGGTTCCATTTCCAGATTTCCAAGGAATCTGCATACTGCTTTCCATATTGGCTGCACCAGTTTGCAGTCCCACCAGCAATGTATGAGTGTACCTGTTTTGCCACATCTTTGTCAAGACTTATTGTTGTTTGTCTTCATAATAGCTGCCATTTGGACTGAACTGAGATGAAATCTTAGAGTAGTCTTAATTTGCATTTCTCTAATTGCTTGCAATGATGGATTTTTTTATATACTTGGAGATTGATTGTATATCACCTTCTGAGAATTTTCTGATCAGGACCTTGGCCCATTTATTGATGGGGATATTTGGGGAGTTATTTTTTGGTGTTTAGATTTATGAATTTGTTATATACCCTAGAGTTTACTGCTCTATCTGATGTGTGAGGGGTAAAGATTTTGTTCCTAAGATGTAAGATCTCTATTCACCTCACAGGTTGTTTCTTTTGCTGAGGAAAAAAAAAAAACTTTTTAGTTTGAGTCTATCCCATGCCATAATCAAGTGGATTTCATTTCAGGGATGTAAGTTTGGTTCAAAATGCACAAATTAATAATGTAATCCACTATGTAAATAGACTTAAGGGTAAGAATCACATGACCCTCTCAATAGAACTAGAAAAGGCATTTGACAAAGTCCAGCAACATTTTGTGATTAATACAGAGTAACTAGGGAGAGGCAAAAGGAACTTATGTCAACATTATAAAGGCTAATATGATGAACAACAGGAAACATTATACTGAACATAGAAAAAATGAAACCATTTTCTCTAAAAAGCTGATCCAATACAGGATGTCCATATTCAGGACACTTGTTCAACAAAGTACTTGAGAACAAAATAAAAGAGATATAAATAGGAAAAATAATCAAATTACTTGTTTGCAGCTTAGATAATCCTATGGTGAGAAGGTACATGCAGAATGCCATCAAATGATTTGAAGAGCTTGTAAACAAATTCACTAATGTAGCAGAATACAAAGTCAACACATATACATCAGTCAGATTCCTATATGCAAACCGTGATCTACTGAAAAATAAATTAGGAAAATGTTCCCATTCCCAATAACACTCAAAGAATTTCTACATATCAAGCAACTTTGAAGAAGTTGATTTTCGTACAACTGAAAATTTGCTTTGCTTATGTATCCGTGAAGATTAATTTGAGCATGTACATACATACATGGTATATATATATATATATATATATATATATATATATATATGAGCTAGTTGCCCCTAGAATAAGACTAGACTTGAGGGGACAAGTTAGGGTGCAGTTAGGTCTTCCTAGACACCCTCCTCTGTGTTGAGGAGGCAGGTAGAGTGTGCTGCAGAAGCCATGAAGCTGTGGAAGGATCCTCATCTGTTAACTCCCATCACTGGTCTCCCCAACACAGCTGCACCCACATCTGCTTCCCTTGCAGCACTGGCCTCTACCATCTGTCAGAAATGAGATGTGCTTGTTGGCACAGCCAAGGCTTTTTGCAATGTTCTGGGTAACTCCTCCTCTGCACTTGGTTGTTCAATCTTTTCTATTCAATCAAGTGACCATCCAGAATTTTAAAAATACCTCTTTTGCAGCTTATGTGCCTTGCATACTCCTTGAAGGGCACATGCACACCTTTACTCCAGCTTCTCTCTACTTCCTGATGGCTGGGACTCCATCTTCATGTCCAGCAGTTAAGGGCACCCTCCACATGTGGCCCTGTGGTTCTTTTAGCATTACAACCTTTGGGTCCAGTGATATGTGCAGGCCACATATCATTATGTATCAGGCCACTGGATTAGGTATTTTTTGTTACCTACGCCAGTCTCTGGTGCTGTAGAAATTGTAACAGCCCCATCCAAGTGGAAAAATTTTCAACCAGTTTCCTGAAAATATTAACATCCTGCTGGTAATCTCTCCTAATGTGTCTGCAAATAAAATAACACCAAAATTAAAATACCTAGGAATAAAACTAACTAATGAGGAATGAGACATCTAAACTTAAAGCTAGAAACAATAAAGAAAAAAATTGAAGTAGAATGTAGAAGATGGAATGACTGCCCATTTTTTATTCATATATGAGATAAGAATGCATTAAATTTTTATTACACACATAGAGCACAATTTTTCAAATCTCTGGTCATATACAAAGTATATTCCCACAAATTTGTTTCTTCATACATGCACTTTGGATAATAATGACCATCACATTACACCAACATTTCTAACACCATGCCCCTCCCTTCCCCCCCAATCCCTCTGCCTTATCTAGTGTTTGTCTATTTCTCCCATGCTCCCCCTCCCTACCACACTATGAGTCAGCCTCCTTATATCAGAAAAAAATATTCAGCATTTGTTTTTTTGGGGATTGGCTAATTTCAATTAGCATTATCTTCTCTAACACCATCCATTTACCTGAAATGCCATGATTTTATTTTCTTTTGTTGATGAGTAATATTCCACTATGTATATATGCTACATTTCTTTTATCTATTCATCCACGGAAGAACATCTAGGTTGGCTCCACAGTTTAGCTATTTTGAATTGCGCTGTTATAAACATTGATGTGGCTGTGTTCCTGTACTATGCTGTTTTTAATCTTTTGGGAGAGGGATAGCTGAGTCAAATGGTGGTTCCATTCCCAATTTTCCAAGGAATCTCCATACTGCTTTCCATATTGGCTGCAGTCCTAGCTTGCAGTCCCACCTGCAATGTATGTGTGTGCCTTTTTCTCCACATCCTCGCCAACACTTATTGTTGTTTGTCTTCATAACAGCTGCCATTCTGACTGGAGTGAGATGAAGTCTTAGAGTAGTTTTGATTTGAATTTCTTTAATTGCTAGTGATGATGAACATTTTTCATAAATTTATTGATTGGATTGTATATCATCTTCTGAGAAGTGTCTATTCAGATCCTTGGCCCATTTATTGATTGGGTTATTTTTTTTTCATGTTTAACTCTTTGAGTTCTTTATATACCTTAGAGATTTGTGCTTTATCTGATGTGTGAGGGGTAGAAATTTGCTCCCAAGATGTAGGCTCTCTATTCACCTCACAGATTGTTTCCTTTACTGAGAAGACACTTTTTAGATTGAATGCATCCCATTTATTGATTATTGGTTTTAATTCTTGCACCAAAGAAGTCTTATTGAGGAAGTTGTGACCTAATCCCACATGATGGAGATTAGGGCCTACATTTTTTTCTATTAGACACAGGGTGTCTGGTTTTATTCCTTGATCCTTGATCCATTTTGTGTTGAGTTTTGTGCATGGTGAGAGATGGGGTTTTAATTTCATTCTGTTGCATATGGATTTCCAGTTCTTCCAGCATCATTTGTTGAAGATGCTATCTTTTCTCCAGTGCATGTTTTTGACACCTTTTCTAATATAAGATAATTGTAATTTTGTGGGTTATTATCTGTGTCCTCTATACTGTACCATTGGCCTACCAGTCTGTTTTGGTGCCAGTACCATGTTGTTTTTGTTGCCATTGCTCTGCAATATAGGTTAAGTTCTGGTATAGTGATATCACCTGCTTCACTCTTCCTGCTAAGGATTACTTTACCTATTCTGAGTCTCTTATTTTTCCAGATGAATTTCATGATTGCCTTTTCTATTTCTATGAGAAATGTCATTGTGATTTTGATTAGAATTGCATTAAATCTGTATAGTGCTTTTGGAAGTATGGTCATTTTGATAATATTAATTCTACCTATCCAAGAGCAAGGTAAATCTTTCCATTTTCTAAGGTCCTCTTTGACTTCTTTCTTTAGATTTCTGTAATTTTTATTATATAGATTTTTTCACCTCATTTGTTGATTTCCAAGTATTTTATTTTATTTTATTTTATTTTTTGAAGCTATTGTAAATGGGTTAGTTTTTTCATTTCCCTTTCTGAGAATTTGACACTGATATACAGAAATGCCTTTGATTTATGGGTGTTTATTTTATATTCTGCTACTTTGCTGAATTCATTTACTTGTTATAGAAGTTTTCTGGTGGAACTTTTAGGGTCTTCTAGGTATAGAATCATAGCATCAGCAAACAGTCCCAATTTGAGTTCTTTTTTTTTCCTATGTGTATCCCTTTAATTTATTTTGTCTGTTTAATTGCTCTGGTCAGTGTTATAAGAACTATGTTGAATAGAAGAGGTGAAAGAGGGCATCTCTGTCTGTTCCAGTTTTTAGAGGGAATGCCTTCAGTTTATCTCCATTTAAAATGATGTTGGCCTGGAGTTTAGCATAGATAGCTTTATGATGTTGAGATATGTTTCTGTTATCCCTAATTTTTCTAAGTGTTTTGAACATAAAGGGATGCTGTATTTTGTCAAATGTGTTTTCTCCATCTATTGAGATGGTCATATGATTATTATCTTTAAGTCTATTGATTCAATGAATACACTTTTTGATTTCCATATATTGATCCAACCTTTCATCCCTGGGATGAATCCCACTTGATCATGATGCATGATCCTTTTATATGTTTTTGTATTCAATTTGCCAGAATTTTATTGAAAATTTTTGCATGTATGAAGAATTAATATTATAAAACAGAAAATATAATCAAAACCATTGTACAAAATTAAAGAAATACTAATCAAATTATCAATGATAATCTTCACACAATGACATAGTGACATAAAATACTTCTCATAAGAAATGAGATAGAAATCAACATACAGGACACCATATATGACAACAAATAGATCAGGAGAAAAAACACTCCAAGACATATTGTAATCAACACTGAAAATAAAAACAGAATATTAAAATGTACAAGAAAATATAAACATCAGGTTACATCTAGAGGCAAACCAGTAAGATTCACCTTTGACTTCTCAACACAGAGACCAATATCAAGGAGAGTGTTGAATGAAATATTCCAAGATCAAAAATATTTTTCACCAATATTGCTGAATCTAACAAAACTGTATTTCAAAATGAGTGGGTAAATAGAAACTTTCCAAGACAGAGCTAAACTAAAAAGCAGAGAGCAGTGGAGCACTCCTGTAATCCCAGCCGCTTGGGAGTTGAGGAAGGAGAATCACGAGTTCAAACCAACCTCATCAATGGCAAGTCACTAAGCAACTCAGTGAGACCCTTTCTCTGAATAAAATACAAAATAGGACTGTGGATATGGCTCGGTGGTCAAGTGCCCCTGAGTTCAATTCTTGGTACAAAAAAAAGAATAAAAAACTTAAACTAAAGAAATCATGACAATTAACCCAGAACTACAAAATACTCAAACATATATGCACACAGAGGAAATCTAGAACAAACCCCAAAAATCTCAAGTGGATGAATCCTACTACCAGAGTAACCAACTAAATAAAATCAAAACCAAATTAAAAATGCAAATACATAAAAATTGCAGAACACTACAAACCTACATTTATATTACCTCTGAAAATAAATTGTTTCTAATCCCCAATTAAAAGACATACATTAGCAGAATGAATCAAAGGACAAGATCCAAGTATCTGTTGCAAGAGACTCATCATAGAGGAAACATTGTCCACAGGCTGAAGTTTAGAAAAGGATGAAAAAATATATATTTCACTCAAATGGAGTTTGAAAAAAACACACAAGCAGTTATTATCATATGTAAACTAAGCAAATTCCAACCAAAAATAGCCACAGAAGGAAACTACATTCTGAAAAAGAGAACAATTCAACCAGCAGAAATAATCATACTAAATAGGCATTCCCCAAATGTCAGGAAAAATTAAAATAAATAGTTATTGACATTAAATTCCAGATAGACCACAAAAAAATAATGCCGAGTGATGTTAACATACTTTTATCACCAATAGATAGATCATCAAAGACAAAATCAATAAAGATATTACCAATGTAAATAATGCTATAAACCCAATGGACATAATATACATTAGAATACACCTCACAGGCTGGAGATGTGGCTCAAGCGGTAGCGCGCTCACCTGGCATGCGTGTGGCCCGGGTTCGATCCTCAGCACCACATACAAACAAAGATGTTGTGTCCGCTGAAAACTAAAAAATAAATATTAAAAAAATTCTCTCTCTCTCTCTCTCTCTCTCTCTCTCTCTCTCTCTCTCTCAAAAAAATACACCTCACCATGTCACCTCTTCCTCTCACACACATTCTTCCCCTAATATCGTCCAGCATCTTGTGACATAACTAGAAAACACAGGAACTGAGCTACTGTTGGTGCCATACTCGTGATCTTCCAAAACCACGAGACAAACTCTTCTCTCTTCAGGGAACTGAGCTTCTGGGGATTTGTCATAGAAGTGGGAAACAAGCTTATGCATGCTGTCTCCTATCCCTGTGTGAGAGGCAGAGACTCTTCCCTCTGGAAGATTCCCAGTTCCACATCTGGCCTTCAGGCTCTCCTGACTTCAGTCTCCTGGGGTCATCTCTCCACCTGGGATGGGCTACATTCTTCTGTATCTTTGAAACCTGCAGCTTTATGGTGTAGGCATCCAAACCCTTTCTCTCCTTGAGGCTTGTACATGGACACACAAAACACAGGAGGGTTCACAGGTCCACAAGCACAACCTGAGTATGAGGCAGGGAGCTCTCCAAAGCCTCATGTCTGTGGCCTGTTTGTTGAAGTGGGAAAAGTCTACAGTTTCCTCTAACATGGGCTCAAGGGCAAGGTGCACTTAAATACATGTGTAACCCAGAATATGGGCAACCAGCATTCATGGTGGAGACAGAATAGCACTGTTACAACTAGACTTCCTCATTTGGGAAGATTTTGTAATTTCTCTAGAGTTCTCTTGATATAGATTCTGTATCTGGACATTTTGGGGCAAATCTTCTTCCATGGATCTTAAAAAAATTTGCTGTTCTTTAGTTTCAGTCTTCTATCTCTCTACAGTAAGAAAAACCCTGGGCTCTGCCACAAAAGTTGACACAACCCCTATCACTGAAGGCTCTTGATGAGCCTAAATATTTATGAGATGACAGAATATAGCAAAAATATCACATGCACCCACCTTGAGACATGAGAACACACAGGAAACTCAATCAATGTTGATCAAAGTCAAAACCCATTGCTTCACTGCGTTCATGCTGGAAACTGTTTCCATGAGCAAACAGTTTAGTAAAATAGCGATTCAACAAATGCAGTCATTAGGATCAAGTCCATTTTGTTTATTTCAAGCAACATGTAATAAAGATTGATGTGATAAGGCAGCCAGAAAAGGAAGCTAATACCTGTAGTCCCAGCTACTCAGGAGTCTGGAGCAGGAAGATTGCAAATGTGAAGCCAGCCAGAGCAACTTAACAAGACCATGCTGCAAACACAGTGTTTTATAAAGAAAAGTGGGATGTAGTTCAGTGGCAGAAAACTTGTTTGGGAGACAGGAACATGGCGGCGGGTGCGGAAGGAGCAATCCTGTGACCTCCTCAGCTATGCTGGCAAAGAGAGACTTCAGAATGTCTGGATGCTGTCTGCTCAGGAACGCATAGCAAAGTTGGGCTGAGGTGGTACCTAAGCGAGCAGTTTGAGCTTCTCAGAGGCCACAGCGCGCTTGGGTACCAGTGAATCCAGGCCACCCCATGTGTGGAGTTACTGGCAGGTTGATTTGTGACCCGCCATCAACCCGCTGTGACTCAACATAGTTCTTGAAACACTGACCAGAACAATTAGACAGACGAAAGAAATTAAAGGCATAAAGGCAGGAAAAGAAGAACTTAAAATAGCACTATTTGCAGATGACATGATCCTATACCTAGAAGGCCCCAAAATGTTCTACCAAGAAACTTCTAGAGCTAGTAAATGAATTCAGCAAAGTAGCAGGATATAAAATCAACATGCATAAATCAAAGGCATTCCTATATATCAGTGACAAATCCTCTGAAATGGAAATGAGAACAACCACCTCATTCACAATATCCTCAAAAAAAAAATACTTGGGAATCAACCTAACAAAAGAGGTGAAAGACTTATACAATGAAAACTACAGAACCCTAAAGAGAGAAATAGAATAAGATCTTAGAAGATGGAAAGATATACCCTGTTCATGGATAGGCAGAACTAACATTAAAATGGAGATATTATCAAAAGTACTCTATAGGTTTAATGCAATGCCAATCAAAATCACAACGGAATTTCTTGCAGAAACAGATAAAGCAATCATGAAATTCATCTGGGAAAATAAAAGACCCAGAATAGCAAAAGGAATTCTAAGCAGGAAGAGTGAATCAGGCGGTATAGCGATACCAGATTTTAAACTATACTACAGAGCAATAGTAACAAAAACAGCATGGTACTGGTACCAAAACAGGCGGGTGGACACAGAGACCAATCCACAAAATTACAACTACCTTATATTTGACAAAGGTGCTAAAAGCATGCAATGGAGAAAGGACAACATCTTCAACAAATGGTGCTGGGAAAACTGAAAATACATATGCAACAAAATGAAACTGAGTCCCTTTCTCTCACCATGCACAAAAGTTAACTCAAAATGGATCAAGGAGCTAGGGATCAAACCAGAAACTCTGCATCTGATAGAAGAAAAAGTTGGCTCTAATCTACATCTCGTGAGGTCGGGCTCCAAATTTCTTAATAGGACACCTATAGCACAAGAGTTAAAATCAAGAATCAACAAATGGGACATGCTCAAACTAAAAAGTTTTTTCTCAGCAAGAGAAACAATAAGAGAGGTAAATAGGGAGCCTACATCCTGGGAACAAATTTTTACTCCTCACACTTCAGATAGAGCCCTAATATCCAGAGTATACAAAGAACTCAAAAAACTAAATAATAAGAAAACTAATAACCCAATCAATAAATGGGCCAAGGATATGAACAGACACTTCTCAGAGAAGGATATACAATCAATCAACAAGTACACGAAAAAATGCTCACCATCTCTATCAATCAGAGAAGTGCAAATTAAAACCACCCTAAGATACCATCTCACTCCAGTAAGATTGGCAGCCATTATGAAGTCAAACAACAAGTGCTGACGAGAATGTGGGGAAAAGGGTACAATTGTACATTGCTGGTAGGACTGCAAATTGTTGCGGCCAATTTGGAAAGCAGTATGGAGATTCTTTGGAAATCTGGGAATGGAACCACCATTCGACGCAGCTATTCCCCTTCTCAGACTATTTCCCATAGACCTAAAAAGAGCATACTATAGGGATGCAGCTACATCAATGTTCATAAAACAGCACAATTCACAATAGCTAGACTGTGGAACCAACCTAGATGTCCATCAATAGATGAATGGATAAAAAATGTGGCATTTGTACACAATGGAATATTAATCAGCACTAAAAAATAACAAAATCATGGCATTTGCAGGGGAATGGATGGCATTAGAGCAGATTACAGTAAGTGAAGCTAGCCAATCCCTAAAAAACAAATGCCAAATGTCTTCTTTGATATAAGGAGGGCAACTCAAAATAGAGCATGGAGGAAGAGCATGAGAAGAAGATCACCATTAAGCAGGGACAAGAGGTGGGAGGGAAAGGGAGAGAGAAGGGGAATTGCATGGAAGATGGAAGGAGACCCTCATTGTTATACAAAATTACATAAAAGAGGATGTGAGGGAAAGGGGAAAAAGACAAAAAGAGAGAAATGAATTATAGTAGATGGGGTAGAGAGAGAAGATGGGAGGGGAGGGGAGGGGGATAGGAAGGGGATAGGAAAGGCAGCAAAATACAACAGACACTAGTATGGCAGTATGTGTAAACGAGGCTGTATAACCAATGTGATCCTGCAATCTGTACACATGGTAAAAATAAGAATTCATACCCCACTTAAATCAAATGTATGAAATATGATATGTAAGATCATTGTAATGTTTTGAGCAACCAATAAAAAAACTTGTTTGGCATGCACTAGGCCTTATGCTCAATCTCCAGTAGAGCACAAAGAAAGAAAGAAAGAAAGAAGAAAGCAAAAATCAAAGTGACATTAAGGATTCTGTGCACCAGAATGAGTTCAAACAGCCCTACTCACCTCCACTATTCCCAGGCCAATCCCACATACAACCATCTATAATAACCATGTTCTCCCTGGGAAGCTGTGTGAAATGATCAATTAAGTAGCTGAGAGTTGTGCAAAACCCTACAATCAACACACTTCTGATAAGCTTCCAGAGGTTGGCATTCCAGAGCCTGGAGAAAAATGAATCTAGGTAAAGCACAGAAAGGTCTGATAGTCCAAAAACAAAACACAGAAATTAACAGAGTCTTCCCCAACCACACATAGGATTATACAAGCTGAAAATGAGATTCAAAAGGCTTGTTGCAGAGCTCATGAAGCTCAACTTGGTTCTGGAGCACAGCCAGCACCATGCTCCACCCTCCACACAGCAGGGATTCCCAGGGCCTTCCAGACACTTTATTTTCTTAAACAAAGGAGAAGTCAAAGATGTCTGCAGACAAGTTAGAAGAAGTTACCAGCAGGATGTTAATATTTTCAGGAAACAGGCTGAAAATTTTCCCACTTGGATGGGGCTGCTACAAACGCTACTGCACCAGAGACTGGAGTAGGTAACAAAAAATACCTAACACCGTGGCATGGTAGACAATGTGTGCCTGCATATATCACTGAACCAAATGGTTGTAATGATAAAATAACCACAGGGCCACATGTGGGGGTGCCCTTTAGAGTTAGGTAAGAAGATGGAGTCCCAGTGTTCAAGAAGTGGAGAGAAGCAGGAATGAAGGTGTCCATGTGTCCTTCAAGGAGTATGCAAGGCACACAAGCTGCAAAAGGAGGTACTTTTTAAATTCTGGATGGTCACTTGACTGAACACAAAGATTTGAACCACACAGTGCAGAGGAGGCATTATCCAGAGCATTGCAAAAAGCCTTGGCTGTGCCAACAAGCACATCTCATTTCTGAAAGATGGTAGAGGTCAGCACTGCGGGGGAAGCAGATGTGGGTGCAGCTGTGTTGGGGAGACCAGTGATGGGAGTTAACAGACGAGGACTTTCCATAGCCTCATGGTCTCTGTAGCACACTCTACCTGCCTCCTCGACACAGAGGAGGGTTCTAGGAAGACCAAACTGCACTTCACACTTGTCCCCTTGAGTCTAATTTTATTCTAGGGGTAACTAGCTCACTTATACATATGTATGTATGCCATGTATGAATGATGCATGTATGTGCAAGCTCAAGTTAATCTTCATGGACATATAAGCAAAGCAAATCTTCAGTTCTACTAAAATAAACTTTTTCAAAGTTGCTTGATATGTAGAATTTTTTTTAAGAACAGAGTTCTAATCCTTATGGAGGGCTAAGTGTGGTATATAGAGAGAAGAATTGCTAAAATACTTATAAAATGTTTTCTTTATCAGGTTATTTAAGAAAATGGAAAGCTACTTTTGAGAGTTATGTAGAAGCCTATTGATTTTAATCTTGGAATGGCTTCAGAGATGTTCCTAATAATAATTCAATGCCTACATTTGATTTTGAGTTATAAAGTTTATAACAACCATAATTCACATTTGTCTCCCTGGGGAGAGAATACCGGTGTATTTGTTTCATCTCAGAAAGAGTTAAGAACTTGGAAGAAATCTCACTTGATCAATGAGCATGTGTTACTTCAGGAGAAATGTGCTGATTATGTGGTGCCCACAGCTAACACTGGCCTCCTCAATGAAAATGTTGCACTGAGGAAGGAGTCTCATTAGAAATGGAGTTCTTGATGTTTAACAAAGAAGACTTTATCCTTTTGCTAAAACCAGCATAGTTTCTAACTATGTTGTGGCACAGTTTAGAAATATGCTAATTGCTATTTACTATTTTGAAAACTCTATAGAAATTAGTTCATTACACCAAGAAGAGTCCTCAAGTGTAATATCTTCCTCTCAATTGAATGTGAGAGATGTAAATTTAATAGCAGCATTCTTTATCCAGGTTTAATTCTAATAAGATTTTAGCTTGGGCCTGGGTTTGGGTGCAGAGGTATAGTGTTTGTCTAGCATGCATGAGGCACTGGGTTCAATCTTCAGCACCACACAAAAATAGAGGTGAAGACATTGGGTCCACATGAAGCTAAAAATACATATTTAAAAAAGAGACTTTTGGTTGTTTTCATGTTCAAACTAATAAAAGCGTTTTCTTCCTTTAAAAAAATATGAAAATAAAACTAGGAGCATCTAAAGGGTTGAAATTCTTAGAAATATTTGGTAAACTCTGGTATTGTATGCTAAAGGCAAGTAGATGTGAACCTATGATCAGAAAAATGTGTGTGATTTATTGATACTTATATATAAATATGTGTTCACATATATACATGTTGTGAAGAAACACATGAAAGTACCATGAAAACATGTTGCACATTCCACATGTCAGTTCTGATCATGATGCTCCAAACTAAAAGACACTACTATATTTTATTGATCAGTTTCTACTGCATATCCAAAGGCCTACACAGATAATTTATAAAGAAAGGAAATTTATTGAACTACAGTTCTGGAAATTCAGGAGCATGGTGCCAGCATCTGTTCAGCTCTGGTGAGGACCTCACAGTAGTTGGAACCACAAAGGGGGGAGAATGTGCAGAAGAGACCACAGGGCAGGAAGGGGAGCAGGAGACACTGGGGACACCAGCACTCAATGTGGGACAACCAATGTTCTCAACTTTTCAGGGGGAAGACAGCAAAATTCTCACTGGGGGATCTTCTGCCCAGAGGAAACCAAGCCACCCTAAATAGCCACCCTGAATCTTAATAACTCAAATAATTAGCAAATAACAAAACATAAGTGCTCAGAAAATTTATTTACAAAAACAAAGCCCCTGATAGATCAAGCCCACGTGGTTCTTGAACTGGACAAAGAAAAAATGGCTTCAGTGGTTTATTTAAGGGGGTACCTTCAAAGGCAGGGGTAAGGTGTCAAGGGCTGACTCTTCTTTTCTGATGTCTTGCAGTCAGCAGGTTGATTGACATTGGCAGGTCACACCCATCTCAGGTGCTGTGAGGGATCTTAGTGAGAGCTTGAGGGGGAAGTTCACCTGCATCAGGCAGTCTATCCCTGTGAGGGGTACTCCAGGGAGTTCCCAGTGCCAGACGTATCCCCTCAGGAGGCTGCAATGAGCAACATAGTCCACACACAGCTCATGATGGCTCGTGATGGCTTGTGACAAGAAACAATATAATTCATCATTAATCTTTTCCAAGGTGACCTTCCCATGACCAACCACCTTGTGCTGCATCCACTTCTCAAAGGTTGCACCACCCAACACATCACACTGGGGCAAAACTTCTAACTCATGGAACTTGGAGGTGGAAGCATAATTCACATCCAAACCAGAGAACAGGTGCTAGAATTGTTTGAAACACCTTCAGTGAGATTCTATCATCAACAACATGGGAAATACAAATTTGAAGCATATGGAATTTTCAAAGTCCAATATAAAACAGGTGATGTCGAATGATTTCATTTATTTAAAGTGCAAAAAAAGGGGAAAGTGATCTATGCTGTTATACTGCTCACTCTTGTGGACACTTAGAGAAAAGAAGACTTATGCAGACTAGAATATTGTTTTACCATGCAGCAGCTTCTTGCACAGGTGTGTTCAGTCCAGAAAAAGTCTTTAGAAATGCATGTCAACACTTCCACACAAATATCTCAAAGATACATATTGATAATTCAATAATCAGTTATAAAATAAAATTTATTATTACCCAGTGTTGTGAATCATCAAGATAGACAGTAAATAAAGATTAAATCTAAATAGCTTGTGAAAAAAGACATATTGCATTATGAAAATATCAGTCCAGAAACCAACAAATTAGATATACACTGTTTAATAAAAAGAGCATCAGTAGACTTTGTTTCCCATCATTTCCAAGATTACATGAAACGTGTCTCATTTCATTGCAAAAGAAAAACGTTTGAGAGAGTTCACTTTAATATTTCCTTCAAAAGACATAGCTGAGACAAAAACCAAAAGAGTAGACAAAGAAAAACTACATTCCATGATAGCAGGAAAATAATGAAAGCGGATTTTATGCTGAAAAATTTGCTCTTACTGTAACTGGTATATTCAATGTGAAATTTGTATTTTATATCTAATTTTTCAGAAATATTGCTTAATGGTGAAGAAGCCAAATCTTAGTGATATGCATGTTCACACACTCAGTTACACATACACACACACATGCTCACACTATAGTAAAGAATATATGTGTGTGTTGATTCTCTTTCTCATAAGATGTGACTGTATCACTCTTCTTTCAATTTGGGGGTGACAATGGAGAAACATGTAACAATTGTACAAATGCCTACAATTTACATGTTCCTTCTGACATCAAGGTTTTTCCTATTCCTTGTCCAATAGAGATTGTGTCTGGATGCACTGGTGTCTCTTCTTATGAGCAGAAAGGGGCAGAGAGCTGGGAAACACGCAGAAACCATTGCACCAACCTTTACCAAGAGCCAGTGGGGATTATAAATAACAGTCACACAAATCTGAAAGAGGCAGGAAAGTGTGTAAAAAAATACAAAGGTGCTCACCAGTAGGAGGATGGTTTTAGTGGCTCTGGACTCAGGGGAGGACCTGGGGGAGCTGCTCTTATGAACATGCTGCATTCTCCGCTGGTGCATGTGCAGGATGAGCACCATGGAGCTGCTGGCCCAGAGCATGAGCCCCACACACAGGACATCAGGGAATGTTAGCAATGCTGCATACAGTGATTGTAAGATTATTTCAGAATCAACAGAAATACAGTATCCAAGATCTCTCAGGTTTGTGGCATTATTGTTGCTCTTCTTTCCAGTCATAGATAAAATAATAATAATATTTATAAGCAGATACAAAATCCAGCTCAGATATATGGAGAAGCCAATGTACTTAGGAGCTTTCACTTTAAGCTCTGAACAGCTGGAGTCCTCAGGACTAATCTTAATGGCCTGGAAGACACTCAGGAGGCAGGTGCTGCCAATGGACACACCCCTGCCCACCCTGTGAAGATAGAAAAGCAGCTTGCATCCAAAATCATTGAGGAAACCTTTCACTCCAAAAGCTGCCACTGTCTGAGGAACTCCTCTACACAGGAGAGCTAATAAGTTGGCCACAATCAAGTGCTGAAGAATCAAGTCTGTGTGTCTTACCTTGAACCCCATGAGGTAATGGACCATGTAATGGAGGAGAAGAGAGGAATTGCCCAGAGCTCCAACCACAGTCTGTGACAAGAAAATAATTCCTAAAGCCACATCACTGGCTGCCATCCTGCCAGTTCCTTGCTGTCCCATCCAGAGGGTCCTGCAGAAGAACAGGCCAGGGCTACACATGTCCTTTCAACCAAAATCCAGTATTGCCCACACTTCAGAGTTAATGCTGTGAAAACTCACCTAATATTTTATTTTCACTAGCAGGTTGTAATGAGGTTCGTATGACTAGTCAAGGCAGGAAGTGTGTATAAATCCCTGTTGTGAAGCCAGAACATGGTGATTCATCTTCATGACATGAGACAGATGCTGAGATGAGTTTCCTGATGACCAGGAGAGCTTGTGCACAGAGATGTTAAGTCTCTGTCCAGAATCACACTCTGATCATGTGCACAGAGGGGTCTATATGTATGTACATGCTCAAATTAATCTTCATGGATACATAAGCAAAGAGAATCTTCAGTTCTACTAAAATAAACTTTTTCAAAGTTGCTTGACATGTAGAATTTTTTTCAGAACAGAACTCTAATCCTTATGGAGGGCTAAGTGTGGTATATAGGGAGAAGAATTTCTAAAATACATATTAAATATTTTATTTGTCAGGTTGTATAAGAAAATGGAAAGCTACTTTGGAGAGTTATGTAGAAGCTTATTGATTTTAATCTTGGAATGGCTTCAGAGATGTTCCTAATAATAATTCAATGCCTACATTTAATTGTGAGTTAAAAAGTTTATAACAACCATAATTCACATTTGTCTCCCTGGGAAGAGAAGACCAGTGTATTTTTTTCTTCTCAGAAAGAGTTAAGATCTTGGAAGAAAACTCACTTGATCAAGGAGCATGTGTTAATTCAGGAGAAATGTACTGATTATGTGGTGCCCACAGCCAACACTGGTCTCCTCAATGAAAATGGTGCACTAAGGAAGCAGTCTCATTAGAAATGTAGTTCTTGATGTTTAACAAAGAAGACTTTGTCCTGTTGCCTAAAACCAGCATAGTTTCTAACTATGGTGTGGCATAGTTTAAGAAATATGATAATTGATATTTACTATTTTTAAAGTTCTATAGAAATTAGTTTATTACACCAAGAAGGGTCCTCACATGTAACATTTTCCTCTCAATTGAATGTGAGAAATGTAAATTTCATAACAGCATTCTTTATCCAGATTTTATTCTAATAAGATTTTGGTTGGGTCAGGGGTTGTGGCTCAGTGGTATAGTATTTGCCTAGCATGCAAGACACACTGGGTTCAATCTTCAGCACCACACAGAAATAGAGGTGAAGACATTGTGTCCACATGAAGCTAAAAAATACATATTTTAAAAAAGACTCTGGGTTGTCTTCATGTTCAGACTACTAAAAGCATTTTCTTCTTCAAAACTATGAAAATAAAACTAGAGCTCATAAAGGGTTGAAATTCTTATAAATATTTGGTAAACTCTGGTATTGTATGCTAAAGGCAAGTAGATGTGAACCTAGATTAGAATAATGTGTGTGATTTATTGATACTTATATATAAATATGTGTTCACATATATACATGTTGTGAAGAAACACATGAAAGTACCATGAAAACATGTTGCATATTCCACATGTCAGTTCTGATCATGATGTTCCAAACTGAAAGACACTAGTATATTTTATTGATCAGTTTCTGCTGCATCTCCACAGGCCTACACAGATACTTTATAAAGAAAAGAAATTTATTGAACTACAGTTCTGGACATTCAGGAGCATGGTGCCAGCATCTGTTCAGCTCTGGTGAGGACCTCACAGCAGTTGGAATCACAAAGGTGGGAGCATGTGCAGAAGAGACCACTGGGCAGAACAGGGAGCAGGAGACACTGGGGACACTGGCACTTGTTGTAGAACAACCAATGTTCTCAACTTTTCAGGGGGAAGACAGCAAAATTCTCACTGGGGTGTCGTCTGCCCAAAGGAATCCAAGCCACCCTAAATAGCCACCATGAATCTTTATATCTCAATAAAATTTAAATTTATTAGCAAATAATAACACATAAACACTCATAGAATTTATTTTCAAAAGCAAAGCCCCTGACAGATCAAGTCCACGCCGGTTCTTGAACTGGACAAGGAGAAAATGGCTCTGGTGGTTTATTTAAGGGGGGACCATCAAAGGCAGGGGTAAGGTTTCAGGGGCAGACTCTTGCTTTCTGATGTCTTGCAGTCAGCAGGTTGATTGACATTGGCAGGTCACACCCATCTCAGGTGCTGTGAGGGATCTTATTTAGAGCTTGAGGTGGAAGTTCACCTGCATCAGGCAGTCTATCCCTGTGAGGGGTGCTCTAGGTAGTTCCCAGTGCCTGACTTATCCCCTCAGGAGGCTGCAATGAGCAATGTAGTCCACACACATCCCACAGATGGCTCGTGACAGGATATAATATAATCCATTATTAACCTTTTTCAAGGTGACTTCCCCATATCCAACAACCTTGTACTGCATCCACTTCTAAAAGGTTGCACCACACAACACATCACACTGGGACAAAACTTCTAACTCATAGAACTTGGAGGTGGGTGCATAATTCACATCAAAACTAGAGCACAGGTGCATCAAGAGAGAAATGCTAGAATTGTTTGAAATACCTTCAGTGAGATTCTGTCATCGACAACATGGGAAATACAAATTTAAAGCATGTGGAATTTTCAAAGTCCAATATAAAACAGGTGATGTTGAATGATTACATTTGTTTAAATTGCAAATAGGGGAAAGTAATATATGCTGTAAGAAATCACATACTGCTCACTCTTGTGGACACTTAGAGAAAAAAAGAGTTATTGTTTTACCGTGCAGCAGCTTCTTGCACATATGTGTTCAGTTCAGGAAAAGTCATTAGAAATGCATGTCAACACATCCATACAAACATCTCAAAGATACATATTGATAACTCAATAATCAGTTATAAAATAAATTTATTAGTACCCAGTGTTGTAAATCATCAAGATAGACAGTAAATAAAGATTAAATTCTAATTAGCTTATGAAAAAAGACATATTGCATTATGAAACTAAAAATGCAGAAACCAATAAATAGGATATACACTGTTTAATAAAAAGAGCATCAGTAGACTTTGTTTCCCTTAATTTCCAAGATTACATGAAACATGTCTCATTTCATTGCAAAAGAAAAACCTTTGAGAGAGTTCACTTTGATATTTCCTACAAAAGACATAGCTGGGACAAAACCATAGGAGTAGACAAAGAAAAACTACATTCCATGATAGCAGGAAAATAATGAAAGCATATTTTATGCTGAAAAAATTTACTCTTGTTGTAATTGGTATATTAAATGTTAAATTTACATGTTACATCTAATTTTTCAGAAATATTGTTGAATGGAGAATAAGATGAATCTTAGTGATCTCCATGTGCACATACTAAGGTACATACACACACACACACACACACACACATGCTCACACTATAATAAAGAATATATGTGTGTGTTTATTATCATTCTCCTGAGATGTGACTGTATTACTCTTCTTACAATTTGGGGGTGACAATAAAGAAACATGTAAGAATTGTGCAAATGCCTACAATTTACACATTCCTCCTTACATCAAGGTTTTTTCTATTCCTTTTCCAATAGAGATTGTGGCTGCATGCAGTGGAGTCTCTGCTCATGAGCAGAAAGGGGCAGAGAGCTGGGAAACACCCAGCAACCATTGCACCAACCTTTACCAGGAGCCAGTGGGGATTATAAATAACAGTCACACAAATCTGAAAGAGGCAGGAAAGTGTGTAAAAAAATACAAAGGTGCTCACAAGGAGGAGGATGGTTTTGGTGGCTCTGGACTCATGAGAGGACCTTAGGGGTCTGGACTTATGAACATGCTGCATTCTCTGCTTGTGCCTGTGCAGGATGAGCACCATGGAGCTGCTGGCCCAGAGCATGAGCCACACACACAGGAAATCTGGAACTGTAACCAATGTTGCATGCAGAGATCGTAAGATTATATCAGAATCAACAGCAAAACAGTATCCAAGATCTCTCAGGCCAGTGGCATTATTGTTGCTCTTTTTCCCAGTCATAGATGAAATAACAATAATATTTATAAACAAGTACAGAATCCAACTCAAATATATGGCAAAGCCAATGTACTTAGGAACTTTCACTTTAAACTCTGAACAGCTGGAATTCTCAGGACTAATTTTGATGGCCTGGAAGACACTCAGGTGGCAGGTGCTGCCAAAGGACATACCCCTGCCAACCCTGTGAAGATAGAAAAACAGCTTGCATTCAAAATTATTGAAGAAAACTTTCATTCCAAAAGCTTCCAGTGTCTGGGGAACTCCTCTACACAAGAGAGTTAACAAGTTGGCCACAAACAAGTGCTGAAGAATCAAGTCTGTGGGTCTTACCCTTCCCCCAGTGAAGTAAAGGACCAGGGAATGGAGGAGAAGAGAGGAATTACCCAGAGTTCCAACCACAGTCTGTGACAAGAAGATAAATCCTAAAGCCACATCACTGGCTACCATACTGCCAGTTCCCTGCTGTCCCAGCCAGAGGGTCCTGCAGGGAAACAGGAGACCTGTGCTGCACATGTCCTGTCAACCAAAATCCAATATTGCCCACACTGCAGAGTTCCCACTGGGGAAACTTACCTAAGATTTTATTTTCACTAGCAATTTTTAATGGGGTTCATATGGATAGTCAAGTCATGAAGTGTGGGTAAAACCTGTTGTGAAGGAAGCACATGGTGATTCATCTTCATGACATGAGGCAGGTGCTGAGATGAGTTTCCTGATGACCAGGAGAACTTGTGCACAGAGATGTTAAGTCTCTGTCCCCAGATTCACACTCTGATCAGGTGCACAGAGGGGTCCTGAACCTGGCTGAGTGTTTACAAAGAGCCCAGCAAGAACCATCAAGTGTTCCTAAAGGTCGTGAGCAGATTGTTCTATCAATCCAGCTCATATTTTCTTCCATTTTTCTATAAATGTCTTCAAAAATAGTGGTAGTCTTAAACTATTCATTGTAAAATGTTCCCATTTACTCTGAAATATTAATTCTATGTGCAAGCTCACTTATGAAGGAACATGTAGATATTGACTTTAATGACAGCAGATGCACTGAGGGAACCTCAGCCCTGCAGGCACCTGTGCCATGGTTAGTCCCATGCAGGGAGGCAGGACTGACTCCACCTCAGGACAGCTCCCCATGACTCATATGGTTGGTTGTTAGGAACACAAGCTCTAGGGCCCTATCTCAGGAATTTTGCCACATTCCCAGGTGAAGTTCTAAGTCTTGGGATACCAAGAAATAACACATGATTAAAGAGTATAGTGTGGAAACAAAATATTCACTTTTTCAGAAGATACAGAATTGAGTTAATTAATACCTATGAAAAAATTTCAATAAAGAAAATTAGTGAATGATATTACAATAGGAACCATCCATAAAAATTGGTATGTGTGAGTATTTAAAACTTGAAATACTAGAATTTCTGCATTCATTTGAATGCAAATATTTAACAAAATTTTTAGGTAGAAAAATTTAGGTTCACATTTTACTGAACACACAGTGAAGAGCTTTTATATGTCTTCTGCACATTCATACCCTGCACCACTATCAGATTCCTATGCCAGATGGTGAATTCACTACAATCAGAAGATATCCCACATACTAAAAATATAAAGCTCTTACAGGTGGTAATAGAATTCTGTATTATTCTTGTCCATGTTTTCATACATGTTTCTTTCTACAGTACAGAAAAATGGACTCACTATCCTTGAATTATGATGATTTCAGGATTGGTACAATTACTGTCCTCATTGGCTGCACCATGCTGAGAGTCAGAGAAAATGTTCTGCTCGAACAGTCACCATCAGCTCTCTCTCTGCACAGGATTAAGAAGAGATCCTTCTATTCCACACACAGGCAGGGAGATACTATGAGTCTGGACGTAGAAATCATGAAGATTTAGTGTAGACTTCCTGTAAGGAAACTGAGCAGCTGAGTGACTTAGAAAACCTCCTTGTGCACCTTGAAAATCACATTTAATTTTCATTTGGACTAAACCACAGCAGCCCCTGTCAGTAAGAATCACACTTAGTTAAATTAGGATCCATGGTGGTTTGGCATTTAGGCTAGGACCCATTTATCTTTGCTACCTAGAGCGATTCTTCATCAACCATTTTAATACTTGTGTGGCTCTGGCTTCTGGAGGGTTCAACCAAGTGTCCCCTTTTTGGTTGTGATCACTTACCCAGACTCTTGATGGGTCTCTTCTCATAGATTCTGCTCTCAGAGTCACCCTGAGCCACTCTCCAGGCTCTTTCTCTCTGCCAGGATGGTGAGCTCAGTGCAGAGGCCTCTCTGACCAAGATGTGTGCTGCAGGGAGGGGGCCAGCTCCTGAGATATGGGTCTGTGGCTCTGTGACCTCACCTCCCCTGGGACCTGCAATTACCCCTGTGCCAGAAGCAGCAATGGCTGTGCAGGCTAGGGGAGCTGAGGACACTGCTGGAAACTTTCTCCCAGGTGTCACTTATGAATAACAATTTTAAACCTTCCTCATAACATGTCTTCAGAGGATATTCTAGTGTTTGGAGAGATTCTTACTTATCCATGATCCTAGGAGACCAACAGGGTGTCACTTGGAGGGGTTGAGAAATACTGAGGTCTGTCATATGAAGGGCTGGCAGTGAGTTTTGCATGTCTCATATTATTTCTTCCTTCCCTGGGAAGAGTTTTACCCCAAATTTATTTGCGTCCTGTTCTTCATTTAAATTAATATCACCAGATTGAAGGTATGAGCAGAGAAATTGAAAATCGAGAAAACACATAGGAAGGATATTAACACAGGTAGAAGGAAAAGAATAGATGCTAATAGTTCACCTTGGAAGTGACCAGATTCATCTGCACAATATGAGTAAATTCATTGGATACACTTATGTAATTGAATGTTAATTTATATTCTACTTTGTGAAGAAATACGCCCTGCCATTATTGACCTCCACTACTGACGGGGGGAGAAACAGAACAATATCCCTCAAATAGAATGAAAAAAAGTCTCCTTCAACAATGACATCAGCAGGATCTGTTTTACTAGTCTGAGCCAAGATTTATATAATATCAAATCAAATATTAATATTACTAATTAATATTAGTAATATTAATTTCTAATTAATTATAAATTATTTATATTGGTATTAATAATTACTAATATTAATTCAGTAGCCCCACAGGGTGACCACAGCACAGGAGCCCTTTCAGTTACTGTACTCCCTCCAGCCCTCCAAGGACAATATATTCACTGAGGCACCTTAACTAATGCTGTGAGATTGACCATCCAGTTGAAAACCTGTGGTATGAAACAGGTGGGTCTTGGGCAGTGACACTCAATGGGGATTAGAT
The DNA here is from genome assembly GCF_001458135.2 of Marmota marmota marmota. NCBI lineage: Eukaryota > Metazoa > Chordata > Mammalia > Rodentia > Sciuridae > Marmota > Marmota marmota. Next base: position 481,212 of record NW_025999985.1, on the reverse strand, counting down.
TGAAGTGGTTAAAAGAATAAAGACATGAGAAAAGGGTGGACAGGGAAACAAGATGGTAGAGCTCCTGTGATATGGAGGAGAGAGAGTTCAAAAGAGATAAGGTAGATGCAGAAAAGGCAAAAACTCACTACCTCTCCAGAAAAAGCTTATGGACATGCCTAGGTGTAGGCACACCTGGGGTGAGGATCCAAGGGACACAAGGACATAGGGTTAACCAGGTAAGAGAGACATGGGGTGCAAGGTCACACAGGAATGAAGATGCTTCTGGGGATGGGGACAGAATGCAAAATAAAGTTGAAGGTTGCTGGATGCAAAGCCTCTGAGGTGTTCATAGCTCCACGTGGTGGGAAGTTGTGAACACAGCTGGGGGACAGGGACTGTATTAATTAGTTGTCCAAAACAGCCCCAGAGTGTGACAAAAAAGTGAGTCTATGCAGAGAGAATAGTCCTTGGAGGAGACAAATTAGACAGAGAACAATGAAAGAGCAGGGGAAGGTGGTGGGGAAAGAGCTAAGGGGGCCATGAGGCTAAAAGTGGAAGGAAACACAAATGTAAAAGTGTAAACTTCTAGATTTCAAGACTAATATGAGTCCCCACAACCATGTGGTGTAACTGAGTGACAGAAAAGACACCTGTGAAACTGGGAAAGTGTCTTGATTGAGGACCAGGCACTTTGTCCACAGCAAGTGCATATGGTTAATTGGCCATGCAGGGAAATTCTCAGGGAGATACAAAACCAACACACAATTTTACCTTTAAACCAAGTTCTGGGATGGCTCCTTGTGCTCTCTGCATCAAGCTCCCTGGGGGGGGGGGAGCGGGGACATGAGGTTCTACTGGAGAGGCTAGAAAGAGAGAAGGGGCATGCTTGGAAGTGGGTTTTATTGGGAACTCTAAATGCTGGGGAAAATCCCATCCAATGAAGGTCAAGGGGGGAGCAGTGTTGCAAGGTCAGGTGATGTGATTGTGTCCCTGGGGTAGTGGAGAGACTACCACATGGACACCATCCTGGAACCCAAGAAGTGTGGGGAAGTCCTGCCATATTTCTGCTACTTGGACACCTCAAAGTACTCAGCTGGGGAGTAACTCAGTCCGTGCCAGGTTGACCTCCCACATATTCCCCCTTCTTTCTTTGAAAAGCAGGTGATGATTTACTCTTGGGTCCCTGAATTCTTGCTTTGAAGGTTCACCATCCTATAATTACAACACAAAAGAGAATTAACAGCAAAGAGAACAATGCAAAAATATACCAAGCAGAGTGTTTAAAAATGTTTCTGGGGTTAAAGCCATTTAATTATTTTAATACTTGATTAGCTAAGGAAGAAGGATTTAAAAATCAGCTTTATTATCCTGTATATCCTGAATATGATGATGGAGCTCCAAAAGATCCAAGCTGTTGTTATTATTTTGCCAAATACCCAATAAATGGTTTTTAACCTTCTCTCAATCCCACAGGAAGGTATTGTACTTGGTGGCTGTAACACACACATATTTATAACTTGTGTGACATTTAAGTGTTTCTTTAAACTTTAGAGCCAAAAGCTCATTACCTATAGTTATGACAGTTGCCTCTAAGGCATTTAACTTAGTCTCAATCCTTTCATAAATATTTATTTGATTGTGAATAGCCTTGGAAGTATTCTGAGCCAAATTATTAAGAAAATTGGCATGTTGAATATTTTGAGACACAGCCACTAAAGCTGTGACTGTTGAGGCAATAAAGGAAACCAAGGCAACAACTCCCACTATTATAAGTCCAATGGCACGTTTAGGTCTCACTAGCTGGGCATGTATTTGTCGTAAAACTTCAAAACCAGCATCAGTGTACCATGGCTCTGAAATATTATCTGGCAATAAGACAAAAGATTGCTGATTGAGTATCAGCACTCCTTTTTCTCTATTATATCTGGTAATACAATTAGTTAAATTACATTTGTCACATGTTACAATATATCTATCATCTACCCATTTCACTTTTACATTTCCAATAATTAAAACATAAGGAGATTGAACACAGGCTCATAAGCCATATCAAGAACCTTCTTTATAGTTCTTTTCAAAAAATTCCGGTAAAGGCTTGTCTGTAAAATGTAAAAATTCCGAGGCAGCAATTAAGCGCCAAACATCCTTTTGAACACCACCTTCACTGTAGGTCAAAATATTGCTAAGAAATCTTGCAAGGGTCACTCTGAGCCATCTTCTTCTTCTTTCAAAATCTCTTCCTTTTGAGGGAAGTCTTCTCTGTGTCAATCTTTAGTCGTTTGAATCTTGGTTCTATTTCCTCCATGTCTGATTGCACATTCAGGCACCCAAATAGGATGAAAAGCACCTTTTGGAAAAATACAAGAATAACCTCTTCCCCACATAGTCACTGGATCTGGTCTTTTCCATTGATCAGTCTGAAAGTCTTTCCACCAAACTCGGCCTAAAGGACCTGTTGCTGTGGAAGACATAGGTCGCTCAGCTGCAGTGTGACCTTCTAAGTCACAATTTAAAAAATTTAAAAGAAACACAGAATGATTGAGGTTATTTGGGGGAGTCATAATCCTGTCCCTACCTTTTAATTTCTGTAATTGCAGCTTAATAGTTAAATGAGCTCATTCTACAATGGCTTGACCTTGAGGATTTTAAGGAATACCTGTTTATGGTCAATCCAAAATTCTTCAAAATTGTTGAAAAGAATAGTTTACATAAGCCAGTACATTATACATTTTAATCTGTTAAGGACATCCTAATACTGCAAAAGTAGCTAGGAAATGGGAAATATCATGCTGAGCATTTTCTTTGTAAGAGCTATAGCAAAATAAATCTAGAATAAGTATCTACAATTACATGGACATAACACTGTTTACCAAGTTGAGGAACGTGAGTTACATCCATTTGCCATAATTGATTTGGTTTTAATCCATGGAGATTTACCCCTTATTGCAGATATGGAGTGTGTATAACACACTTGGGGCAATGATTACAATTTGCCAAGCTTGATCTCTGGTAATATTAAATTTTTTTACATAAACTAGAAGCATTTTGATGTTGTAAAGAATTAGAGACTTGTGCACAATCATACAAAGACATTTGCTGACAAACAGCTACTAGTTTATCAATGTTGTCATTACCTGAAGTCAGAGGTCCTGGAAGATTAGTATAAGCCCATATGTGGCCTATAAAACATGGCTGCTTCCGAATTTACACCGCCCTTTGTAGATTACAAAATAAGATAAATAACTTGTGTGATGATATATACCCAACAAATCAAGTTTCAATATTTTTGGTAACTCTGACTGCATATAAGCTGTCAGAATAAATGTTAATAGGCTCATTTGCAGAATAACCTAAGTCACAAATGAGAGCTTGTAGCTCTGTTCTTTTGGGAAGAAGCATATGAGGTTTGTAATACCTCTGTATGAACACAACTATAAAAACTTGCTTTACCTGAATTTGAGTCATCAGTGAACACTGTTAGGCATTATCTATTGGTTGGGCACGTAAAATCTATGTAAAAATAAATGGCATTATTAATGCAAATTGAATAATTTTATCATGAGGATAATGACTTTCTACCTGACCAGGAAAATCAGCAAAAGCTACCTGCCATAAAATAGAAGCTTGAAAAAACCAATTATTCTGTTGAACAGAAAATGGAATGATTATAATATCAGGGTCTGATCCGACTAGTTGTAAAACTCTTGTTCTGCCTTTTATTACTAATTGAGCAATAGAGTCATGAAAAAGAATTAATATCTTTGGGGGAGAGTGAGCTAAATTAATCCACTCAACAACTCCTGATATTTGCCATATAGCTCCTGTGGGAGCATGAACAATTGGAAATATTAATAAATACACCAGCTCTTGAGAATTGATTCAGGTAAGCTGTGCATTTTTAATTGCAATTTCAACCTTTTTCAAGGCTGCTCTACCCTCTATTGTTACCTAAAGAGGAGAAGTTGGAGAAGGATCTCCTTGCATTATCTAGAATAAAGGACTTAAATCAGAAGTAGTTAGCTTTAAGAATGGCCTTAGCCAATTATTATCTCCTAATAATTTTTAAAAATCATTAAGGGTATGTAACTCCTTAACTCTTATCTGTAAGTTTTGAGGATGAATTGTACGTCCTTCAATTACATGGCCCAAATATTGAAAAGGAGGCACCTTTGGCACTTTTTGAGGTGCAACGCACAAACCTATTGCTGTAAATGAAGTCTCTTATTGGGTAAAATTTTTGAAAGTACTTCTGGATTAGCATGAGCTAATAATACATCATCCATGAAACAAATAATATATGCATCAGGAAAATTGTGTCTTAGAGACATTATTGCCTGAGCTACAAAATTTTGACATGAAGTTGAATTATTAGGCATTCCCTGAGGCAATACCTTCCAGCAATATCTTTTAACTGGCTTTTTAAATTTTATTGCTGGGACACTGAAAGCAAATTTTTCACAATCCTCAGGATGTAATTTTATAGAAAAGAAACAATCTTTCAGGTCTATTACCATTAAGCTATAATCCAAAGGAATAGCTCTGGGGGAAGGATGTCAGGCTGCAATGGTCCCATAGGCTGAATTGCATAATATATTGCCCTTAGATTCTGTAATAACCTCCAATTACCTGATCTTTTTCTTAATAACAAAAATGGGGGTTGCCTCTACCACATCCTTCTGAGAGGAGCTGGGGGAGGACGGTGGCCCACGAGGCTCATCACGGCAGTGCCGTGGTGACAGTTGTGGGGCCTCACGCATGGCAGGGCGGCCTGGGTTTTGGCCTCCCCCAGGTTCCCAGGAAGCAGGCCGGAGTCCAGTTTGGGAATGGCAGCAGCAGCAGAGGCGGAGGCTTCATTGCGTCTCTCTACCCTTTAGCCTGAGCCAAGGGAGGCCAGGCAGCCCGGGTGACTGGAGGGGGTCCGCTGCCGGAGAATGGGAATTCACTTCTCCAGGATTGGAGACTGTTCAATCACCAGGGCAACCGACTTGTGTTACAAGAATATGAGATTCTTCTGGTATGAGTCTCTTCTGCCATCTGCATTATCTCAGTATCTCTTGAGTTTTTGCAGAGTGGTTTTGTTCTGAGCAGTTTTACCTTGCTTATCACATTCAGCATGGGGCCAGAGCAAAAGTTATCATTGTTGGATTGGATAATGCAGGAAAAACTACCATCCTTTACCAATTTTCTATGAATGAAGTTGTACATACATCCCCTACAATAGGAAGTAATGTAGAAGAGATAGTGATTAATAATACACGTTTCCTAATGTGGGATATTGGTGGCCAATAATCTCTTCATTCTTCCTGGAATATTTATTATACTAACACGGAGTTTGTAATAGTAGTTGTGGACAGTAAAGACAGAGAGAGGATTTCTGAAACTAGAGAAGAACTCTACAAAATGTTAGCACGTGAGGACCTAAGAAAAGCTGGATTACTGATTTTTGCTAATAAACAAGACGTTAAAGAATGCATGAGTGTAGCAGAAATCTCCCAGTTTTTGAAGCTAACTTCTATTAAAGATCATCAGTGGCATATCCAGGTATGCTGTGCTCTTAATGGTGAGGGATTATGCCAAGGACTTAAATGGATAATGTCACGACTTAAGATTAGATGATCTCTACTGACCTCTTCTCATAGACTTTGTATGAACAAAGTGCTGGAACTTTACCTGAAAGATGCAAAAATTAATGGTTTAGATATATTTATAATAAATTGATTTCAATTTTTTATATAAGAAGAAAAATTGAACCCACCAGAAGAAGAGGAGCACCGGCCTGATGAGAGGCAGAGCCGCCCCCTCCCCCTGCGCCGGCAAGGTAGAGGGAACTGTGACCACCCACAGAGCAGGCCCAGCGGCCTGCTGAGGGGCAGAGCCGCCCCCCACCCCCGG
>NW_025999985.1:379531-472913 GCF_001458135.2 Marmota marmota marmota | reverse complement strand
GGAGGGGAGGGGGGATAGTAGAGGATAGGAAAGGCAGCAGAACACAACAGACACTAGTATGGCAATATGTAAATCAATGGATGTGTAACTGATGTGATTCTGCAATCTGTATATGGGGTAAAAATGGGAGCTCATAACCCACTTGAATCAAAGTGTGAAATATGATATATCAAGAACTATGTAACTTTTTGAACAGCCAACAATAAAAAAAAAGAAAAAGAAGAAAAATTAAGACCACTTAATTTGAAAACAAGATGAAGTCTCTCCTTCCAGTTTGCTTTCTCATTAGTTCCTTACAAAGTACTTTATTAAAGCTGTGATTGACATTTTTCTTAATGAATCCTCCCAGGACAATGTATAGCCTGTGGTAAGTACAAAGAGAGAGGAAGATGTTTTGAACTTTAAAAGCTTTATTATCAGTATACCCCTCCCCAACTGAATGTTGTTCTCTTTTGGTTCCATTAAGTCAAAATACAAATCAGCACAGATACTGTTTCCAATATTTTAAATGTCATGTTAGTTATGAAAAAAAGTATTTTACTTACGGTTGTGTATGTATTATGTATATACCTCAAGTTCAAGTTAATGGCTTTGATTTGTGTTCTAAAGAAAAGCAAATAATGCAAAAATTAGTAATATCCTTAGTTATTGCCCTAATGAGATAAGTACTGGCATTGGTATTAAGTGCCATTTTATACTTTTCCTGTATGTTTTCTGTATTGTACTAATCAAATGTCCCCTCTCCCCCAATCATTGAGCTGCTCTTAAGAAAAAAAAAAGATACAGGAAAAAGCTTGACATTGTATACCCATTTTTGTTGATCAGTAACACACATAGAAACGTGTAATCCAACTAAGTAAAATATCTGTCAAATTTTTGGCTTACCCAATTGACAGAATTGCACAGTGGAGCATTTATCAGATTAATCCTTGTATTGGTCTAAATTATTGTATAGATTATTATTCCACTTATAAATCAATCATAAGTTGCAATTAACACTATCAAGTGATTTCTTCTTAATTAAAATCTATTGTGTAAAACATGTCTACCCAAAGAGGTAACATTCTATAAATATTATTAAACAATTAGCTACAGTCTTTTTAATTATACAATTATATATGTCAAGCTTTAAAATTAGAGTACAAGCAATGCATAAAAAATTTCTGGGCAACATTTGAATTTTTTTAATTTGCAGATTTCTTATTTTAGGATTTGGAATCCTTTTGAGGTTTTTTGTTGTTGTTGTTGTTGTTGTTGTTGTTGTTCTTAAGCTTTCTTTCACCATGTAAATGCTTTGTTTAACAATTAATAGTGGTAAATTTTTTAATGCTGTTGGCTGGAAAACTGATTGGTGTATGATATATTATTTGTACTAAGAAATAACTTGACCCAAATACCTTTTGTTTGCTTAGGTTTCTTTCTTTCTTTCTTTCTTATTTTTAATGTCTGAAAATTGAAGGTTTTTTGTCATAATTGTATACAGAATTATCTTGTATTAAAATATATACTCTATTTGTGTATCTTTTATGCCTTGAAAATATGAAGGTTAATCCATACTGGCATGTTTTAGAATATTCAAAAAAAGAAATTACTTTTAATACCAACCTTTTAAATTTTATGAAGATTTTTGTAGGAATAATAGTATATACTATAAACATTGACAAAACTGAAAATTTCTTTCTATGAAATATAAAATGCTCAGTAACTAAATCCAAGTTGGGTGTGGTATATCAGTGTTAACTTTGGATGTTTTATGTTTTATATTTATGTTGCAGTGTTCAAAATGCAAATATAACATTTAATACATGTCATGCTTTTACAAAAGTAAATTCTAAATTACTAAGCTTTGTCCATATGTACTCATACTTTTGGAATTACTTGTTGTATATTAAAATTAAAAATTCCCTTAAAAAAACAATTCTATTTTGCGGTTTCATCAGAAAAAAATATCCTTTAATAGAGTCCCAAAATCTACACTTTTTGTCCTTTTTATTTTTTAACTTGAGTAATCATGTACTTATCCTTGGATTGCTGTCCTGTCAATACAATACAGATATATTCACTTATAAAAAAAATGGGGGTATTCCAAGAGCTAAGTGTTTGTTCTATATGACCACCTTAAAGCTGTTCCTCACCAACATATGAATTATGTTAGATTTCTCCCCTGGGAAGGGCCAACAAGAAATCAATATAGGCTCTTCTCTGAGCCAAGTGATCTTTTCTGCTGTCTTCTGGGTCGGGGAGACACTCAGGGTCCCTAATACGAATTTTGGTCTGGAGCATTTACTGATCTCTGTCAAGGAGACTGGTTTGTAAGCAGATATTCATCCTTTAAATTCCTTTAACTATCCCTAAGGAGGAAATCCTTGATTAAATTCCTCAAATGACCTCATAGAACTTGGAGTCATCAATAATAATCCTAATTTGCTTAGTACATCCCTTCCCCATAAGTTTACTGGTAAAGAATCTAACACATATGGCTTAAGAACTCCACCATTTCCATCTTGGTCCTCCCAGCAAAGATATTGGGTGCTCTGAGCAGGCTGTGAAATCTGTCCTATTCCTTCTAAATTGGCTGTTGCTATATGTAGAGGCCAGGTTTTAGGACAGAACTGGTGAGACAATATGGACCTGTCTGCTCCAGTGTCTATCACCCCTTTAAATTTTTTATGATTAATTTTAAGTTCCAGTAGGGGGCACTCCTGTCTCACTAATTGGTCCAGTACACTCTGTCCGTGGGCCTGGGAGTTGAGGTTTTATCCAACAATTGGTGGAATTACATGGTAAAATAATCAATTGAGCTATTGTATTCTTAGTAGAAAGCTGAATGGCATAGTATGATTTTACAGTAACTATTATGTCACCTCTACAATAAGAATCTACACCTCTACAATAAGAATCAATAACTCCTGGTAATACCTGGATTGCCTGGTTTAAGTTGCTATGACCCAAAATTAATCCTAAACTCCTTGCAGGCAGCAGCCCACAAACTGGTAGGAATTTGCTGTGGTCCCATTTCAGGTGTTAAGTCAATCACCATGAGTAGTCATAGAAGGTTTGCCTGCATGGATCGTGCTGTGCCATGGCTGGCAGCGATGATGTCAGGCCCTGTGACCTCTCTTCCATTTCCCCTATTTTTTTAGACTGGAGAGGGGCCAACCAGAAGTTTTTTCACTCCCTATTAGGCAGAAGTGGAGGCCAAGATGGAGGCGGACTGACACCATATTGATCCATCTCCTCTCCTGTCATGTGGCCTCTTGCCCTATGATGGTGCTGACACAGAACAGGAAGAATCCTGGCCTTGTAGCATCAAGACTGGCAGTCTCATGCAAAATGACCATTTCTCCCCAATTAAAACACCGCCCGTGGGATTGGCGTACCTGCTGCTGCAGTTGAAATGCCTGCTTTAAAGCAGCTGCAAGGGTAAAGCCTTGTAATTGAGTTGGGCCAATATCCAAGCACAGGAGAACGAATTCTGAAACTTTCCCTTTCTTCCTATGGGGTCTGACAATGTCCTGACAAAGTTTATTTGCATTTTCAAATGCTAACTGCTTAGCCACAAATTCACAAGTGCCTGGAGCCCCAATCGACCTATTGACTGTCTGATACAGATGGTCCAAAAAGTCCGAGTAAAGTTCCTCTGCACCGTGTTTTATCTTAGTTAAAACTAAACTAGACTGGTCCTGGGAATTAATTTGTCGCTATGTGAATTTGGTGCATGTGGTAATCTGGTCATAAACTGCTACTTGCTCGAGTTTGTGACCCACAAAGACCACCAGAGACCAAGATCGATGTAAGCAGCAAAGAGGCATTTATTGCGAGCTAACTCTGTCCTCTGAGCACACAGCAACTGGTGACACTGAGAGGCCCCAAGCCCAGGGTTTGCAGCAGTTTTGTACAATCTTTGGGGAAGGCAGGGACTTCACATACATCATACACGGTAAAATAATCTTAGCAAATCATCATACACTGCAGCAAAATCATAAAACAACTCTAAAACATGATTAGCACATTCACTGGCAGGAACAAGTTGGGTAAAGGTGATTGGTTAGTACAAGAGGGGGATTCATTTGAACTGATTGGTTTAGGCCACAAGAGGTGAATATGCTGAACTACAAGGTTTCCCAACATGTTATCAACCACCAAAAAACACTGGGAGGATCATCTGGCATCCCAGGTATTTTCCCTCTTTCATAATTGCCAGGTTTCTGTTCACAACTAAAAGGCTCAGGGGTCACTACAGCTGGTTTAACTGGGCTGCACAAAATAACCACACAAGAGAAACAAATACCTTTTTGTTTTGGGTTGCTGTGATGGCTCCTCTGACCTTAAGGGTCCGCAGAAAGAGAGAGAGCAAGAGCACATGCTGACCCCTTTTATTGAGGCAAAACTATTCAAATGAGACAAGGGACCAGATTTCAGGGGGATGAGTCTATCTTCATGATGTCCACTGTCAGCAGGTTGACTGACACCTGGGTAGGCCACACCCAAGGGCACAGTAAGAGAAGGGGACACACACAAGGCACTTCCATGGAAGATTCTACCCTAAACAGGGCAAGAGGTTATATTACAAAGGAACAGGTGAGCGTTGCTTCATCCATGGGACTATAGCAAGACACACCCTTGCATGATACACTGACCCTCGAAACCAAGAAGGGTGGGGAAAGCTCTGCCACATTTCTGTGACTGAGCACTTCAGCACCCAGCTGGGGAGTGTGACCCAGTCACGTGCAAGGTTGGTTTCCCACACATAATGATAGGTGGTTGCTAGGGGGTTGCTATGGGTCCCCACCTAGCCTGACTCAGTCATGGACGCCTGATGCCATAGACCTCTCCTGTTATATGTAGACAAACAACTCAGCAGGGTGAGTGTGTGCCTAGGAGTGCTCTGTGGGTTTTTCCAAGGACAAGGGCCATGCCCCCTTCCTTGGACAGGCTTTGCTCTGAGGTAGAGGCTGGTTTCTCAAAAATGGAGTCACGTCAGTTTCTCACTGCAAATTCATAATTCAACTATCATTCCAAGTCCACAAATTCACCTGTCCCCATAAGCATTTCTAAGGGTATTTCAATATTTTGCTTTCGATTTCTCTCTGCTTACTCCAAACCATAAGCTGTCCAATAGAATTTCCAAAGTAGGAAATCTCCACTGCTTAAACAAGAACATTGAATAAAAATCCAGTCACTCGGAGGAAGAGGCTTGTGGCAAATGGACTTGAGCAAACTTTGTAAAAATGATGAATTAGGGCCATATACATCACAAGAAATTTTTAATGCCTTGATAGTTTTGAATGGTATTACAGCATGGACATTGACACACTGGTCTTGGTCATTAACCTGTTCAAAATCTGGGAAAATCTGAAACCCACTAATGTCCTCTCCTGCCTATTGAGCTCTCCTGAACCCACGTTATAAAGGTGTAAGGAAAGTCATTGTGAGCTCAGACTACCTGTTAAAATTTGTTCTCCCAACAGGAAGCAGCTGAATCTGAATAGCTGGAGCAGGTCCTGCTAGTAATCTATTAAAATCTCCTGGTAATTCCTGGATTTCATCATCTGTCTCATCTATCTTGATTTGAGACTCATTTGTGCCTCAATCTTCATCGCCATCTTGGTTTCATTTCCCAAAGCTCTGGGGAGGAGGACTCTCTATCTCTCTAGAAATTTCCTCTTGGTGGTTCTCTTCCCTCCAAGGAGGATTATCTATCCCCCCTAGAGGCTTCCTCTCAATGGTTTTCCTCTGGCATTCTCAGGAAGGATGTTTTTCTAGGTGACTAATCTGGTCTGGTTCAATGGAAGCCAACCTCTCAGTCTTGGGTCTAGCTCCAAGTTTACCCACCTGATGGGTAATTTGAATGGAATTTGATTCTGCTATCAACCTTCCTAAAGGAAGAGAGATTCTTTTTGAAGAATTAGCCTCAGGAAGTTTTTCTTTTTTTAATATTTTTATTTTTTAGTTGTAGTTGGACAAAATACCTTTATTTTATTTATTTATTTTTATGTGGTGCTGAGGATCGAATCCAGGATCTTGCATGTGCTAGACAAGTGCTCTACCACTGAGCCACAACCCCAGCCCTCAGGCAGTTTTTCAAACTCTATAGATTTGACCACTCTTTGAATCCCTTACAATAGATCCTCTGGGGGCCATGAACTTTGGTCTAAATCATCAAAGAAGCATATTTCTAATGCAGTCCAAACCCTCTGAATACTATCTATAGTACATTTAGGTAATTCAGCAGAGAGACAAGTTTTATGTAATTTTCTTCCTAATCTCTCCCAAGTACATGAATCTAGTAAATCTTGTTCACAGAACCATGGACAAAACTCACTAACCACCTTTAAAAATTGTGCTAGCTGGCTCCTTTTGACCTGTTTTCCTTTTCTATTAATTACTGTCTCCAATATAGTTGAATACATGTCCTTATCTATTGAAACTGAATTTCGCATAATTAATCTTTAATGTCCTTAGCTCTAAACTGTCTGCTACTTCCGTGACCCTATAAAAATTGTCATGATACATTTTTTTTTACAGTGTGCTTCTCCACTCAAACTAGAATTTAACCTGTGTGGCCTCACGCTTAGGGCACCATTATTTGTCCATGGCCAGTGCAGACAGTTAATTGTTTGGTCACCTAGGGAAATTCTCAGGGAGATACAAAATGAAACACAGACACACAATTTTACCTTTAAACCAAGCTCTGGGATGGATCCTCATGCTCTGTTCATCAAGCTCCCCAGGGGGGAAGCAAGGTTCTACTGGAGAGGCTAGCAAGAGAGAGCAAACACGCTTGGGAGTGGGCTTTTATTGGGGAACTCTAAATGCTGGGGAAAATCTGTCCATTGAAGTTCAAGGGGGGGCATTTTTGCAAGGTCAGGTGAGGTGATTGGGTCCCTAGGGTAGTGTAGAGACACACCTCTACATGGACACCATTCTCAAACCCAAGGAGGGTGGGGAAGTCCTGCCACATTTCTGCTACTTGGACACCTCAAAACACCTAGCCAGGGAGTAACTCAGTCACATGCGAGGTTGCTCTCCTACACAGGCACACATTGAAGAAATAATATGAAGAGATGTGCCCCAGGTGGAAGGTGGAGGATGATGGTCTTGGCTGCAGTCACTTTGGAGACTGAATTGGGTGTTGAGAAGGCTGAGAGTTGACCTTGGACATTTGGTTGTGGGGGCCCAGGGGCCCTGAGGCGGACTGAGGAAATGGATTTGAGGGTGGATAAAAGAGAAGACAGAGCTCTGATGGTGAGTCTTGTTGGGTTAATGGAAGGCAGAAGGGCTGTCCTGAGGCCCTAGGAGAGACATCACTGAGGAACGGACATTAAATATGTCACAACACAGCTGTGTGTGGGTTTGGGAGTGGAATGGATTCCTGGCTCCAAGGGATGGGGGAGCTTCAGTGTGTGGCTACAGCTCAGAGTGAGGAGCCAAGCCTCCCCGAACAGTAGGGGAACATGTGTTCAGACTCAGCCCTGCTTATGGAGGTGGGACTGACAACTGAATTTCTGTACATTTGTGGTGTACAACATGAGGAGCTGACATGGGTGGACACTGTGGAGTGAATACCACAAGCCAGTTAATTTATCTACCTACCATGAGATATACTTAACTTGTGTGGGGGACATTGAAGATATCTCAGCAAATTTCAAGAACACAACCTTGTCTTGCTAACTGCAGTTTCTATCTTGTACAGCAGATCCCAGAGTTCATTTATGTGGTAATGGAACTCTGTGCACTTCCAACCATCTCCCCCATGTCTCTCACTACCCACCTCTTTACAATATGCATTCTACTCTGTTTCTGTGAAGTTTACTCTTTTAGAAGCCACATGGGTGAGATCAAACAGTATTGTTTTTTGTTGTTTGTTTGTTTGTTTTGGCTGTGCTGGGGATTGTGCATTTGAGACAAGCACTCTACCAACTGCACTATACCTCAGCCCCTCCAACAGTATTCTTATTTGTCACTTCCATGCTGCCCTCCAGGATCATTGGTCAGCACAGTGGCAGGATTTCCCTGGGTAGAAGGCTCAGTACAACTCCCCTGAGTGTTGATGGACACACCACCTCTCCTACACACCTGCACACTCTGGTGGACACCACTTCTCACCTTGCTGCTGTCTTGCCTGTCGTGAACAGTGCTGCAGTGAACCTGGAGGTGCAGACATCTTGTTGACTATGAATACTTTCCTTTAGATGCACAGCAGGGAGTGGGATTGCTGCCCCACAGGTGAGTTTTACTCTACATTTTCAGAGGCGTCCTCCTGCACTTTTCCATGGTGTGTGTGACAGGTTAGCTGATCTCCCACATAATCTGCCCAAGGTTGACTTGCCCCATATTCCTGCCAACACTGTTTTCTCTGGTCATTTTTGTATTACCCATCCCAACACTTGTGAGGTAATATCTCTTTGTATTTTGTGCATTTCACTTATTAGTCACTACAAGCATAATTGAAATATATCCTGGCCACTCTTTCTCTTTGAAAACCACATGTACCCTATATTTGTCTCAATTTTTGAAAATTATAACTTTTACTGTACATATTAAGTAGATAACATCACCCCATAACATATAGTAAAATGGTGACTAAAATAGAACAAACTCATTACCCATTATCTCTCTTAAACAGACATGCATTCCCACATGTTAAGAACACTAATCCTTAATTATGTGGCAAAACTCCCATACAGAATACAGAACCTCTAACATGGTCAGTATATTAAACCTGAGATTTCCTTAACTGCTCACCCTATTTACTATCTGGTAGGTTTTCACCCACAGCCATGGGTACATGAATTTTTATAGGATTCCTATGTTCTGTGGAGTCACTTTCTTCCTTTAAGAGATTCCCAGCCCTGGCAGAGCTAGTCTTCCCAAGGTTAGGGGCCATCTTGACTATCCCCAAACTGCCCATAGCAAGCATATCTAACAGATATAATGAGCCCAGTGATTAACAGGTGTCAAATAGACTAATACAGACAAAAACTGAACTCAAGGCCACACAGAAGAGTTTGAAAAACACTTGTGGTCACATAGGACCTTTTTTATGTAGAATTCATCTGTTCCTCTTTCCCACATCTTGGTCTGAACACTCTTCTATGCAGCACTAGGTGCCTAGGGCTTCCTAGGTGACCTGAGGACAGGAAGAAAGAAGCAACAGGGACAAAAGTCTCTCTCACAGAAACCATGTTTGCAGTAGAGCTCAGATCTCTCTTTTTGCAGGTGGTCACAAGAAAGTTCCTCCTGTATCTGCCTCGTCATGATGACTGTGTTTGCCATCCATACCTACAACCTTGTTTTTTCCTCCTGGATTATTCCAGGAACTTCCTTGTTCTTCTGAGTTCCACTGTGCTGTGTTTACCAAATCCACTTGTATGAAGTGGACTTAGTCTTTGCCAAGATTGGTGTTGAGTTTGCTTTTCTGCAAAGGCATTTCCCGTTCTTTATTTCCTGGGTGGAGTTCACTGCTGCTAATGCCTCACTCTGCCCTTTCATGGATTTTTGGAAGGTCTTACCCTTCCTTGTAAAACTGCATGACTTTCCCACTTGATGTACGGTGTCTCACAAGGATTTTAATTAGAAGCTTGGTGTCCGATGTGGCAATGTTAAGTGGTGGTGGAACTTTTATTCCTAGGTAGTTTAATTTTGGTGTTATTCTGTTAATTTTTATATTATTGTGTCTGCAGACACATTAGGAGAGGTTAACAGCAGGATATTAATATTTTCAGGAGACAGACTGAAAATTTTCCAACTTGGATGGAGCTGCTACAATATCAACAGCACCAGTGACTGCAGTAGGTAATGAAAAATGCATAATCCAGTGGCCTGGTAGATCATGTGTGCCTGCACATATCACTGTACCAAATGGTTGTAATGCTGAAAGAACCACACGTCCACATATGGAGGGTGCCCTTTACAGCTGGCCATGAAGATGGAGTCCCAGCAATCAGGAAGTGGAGAGAAGTTGGAATGAATGTGTGCATGTGTCCTTCAAGGAGCATGCAAGGCACACAAGCTGCAAAAGGAGGTACCTTTGAATTCTAGATGGTCACATGATTGAACAACTGAATTGAACACCAGTGCAGAGGAGGAGTTATCCAGAAGATTGCAAAAAGCCTTGGCTGTGCCAACAAGCACATCCCATTTCTGTCAGATGGTAGAGGCCAGTGCTGCAGGGGAAGCAGATGTGGGTGCAGCTGTGTTGGGGAGACCAGTGATGGGAGTTAACAGATGGGGACCTTTCCACAGCCTCGTGGCATCTGCTGCACACTCTACCTGCCTTCTCCACAGAGGAGGGTTCTAGGAAGACCAAACTGCACCTCATACTTGTACCCTTGGGTCTAGTTTTATTCTAGGGGTAACTAGATCACTTATACATATGTATGTATGCCATGTATGTATGCACATGCTCAAATTAATCTTCATGGAAACATAAGCAAAGCAAACCTTCAGTTCTACTAAAATAAACTTTTTCAAAGTTGCTTGATATGTAGAAATTTTTCAGAATAGAGCTCTAATTCTTATGAAGGGCTAAGTGTGTATATAGATAGAAGAATTGCTAAAATACATATCAACTGTTTTATTTGTCAGGTTGTATAAGAAAATTGAAAACTACTTTTGAGAGTTATGTAGAAGCCTATTGATTTTAATCTTGGAATGGCTTCAGGGATGTTCCTAATAATAATTCAATGCCTACATTTAATTGTGAGTTAAAAAGTTTATAACAACCACAATTCACATTTGTCTCCCTTGGGAAGAGAAGACCAGAGTATTTGTTTAAGAGTTAAATACTTGGAAGAAAACTCACTTGATCAAGAAGCATGTGTTAATTCAGGAGAAATGTACTGATTATGTGGTGCCCACAGCCAACACTGGCCTCCTCAATGAAAATGGTGCACTGAGGAAGCAGTCTCATTAGAAATGTACTTATTGATGTTTAACAACAAAGAGTTTATCCTGCTGCCTAAAACCAGCATAGTTTCTAACTTTGTTGTGGCACAGTTTAAGAAATATGCCAATTGCTACTTACAATTTTTAAGTTCTGAAGAAAGTAGTTCATTACACCAAGAAGAGTCCTCACATGTAACATTTTCCTCTCAATTAAATGTGAGAAATGTAAATTTCATAGCAGCATTATGTATCCAGGTTTAATTCTAATAAGATTTTGGGTTGGGCATGGGGTTGTAGCTCAGAGGTATAGTGTTTACCTAGCATGCATGAGGCACTGGGTTCAATCCTCAGCACCACACAGAAATAAAGGTGAAGATATTGTGTCCACCTAAAGCTAAAAAATACATATTAAAAAAAGACTTTGGGTTATTTTCATATTGAGACTAATAAAAGCATTTTCTTCTTCAAAAATATGAAAATAAAACTAGGAGCACCTAAAGGGTTGAAAATCTTAGAAATATTTGGTAAATTCTGGTAATATATGCTAGTTGCAAGTAGATGTGAACCTATGATCAGAAAAATGTGTGTGATTTATTGATACATATACATAAATATGTGTTCACATATATACATGTTGTGAAGAAACACATGAAAGTACCATGAAAACATGTTGCACACTCCACATGTCAGTTCTGATCATGATGCTCCAAACTGAAAGACACTACTATATTTTATTGATCAGTTTCTGCTACATATCCAAAGGCCTACACATATACTTTATTATAAAAAGAAATTTATTGAACTACAGTTCTGGACATTCAGGAGCATGGTGCCAGCAAATGTTCAGCTCTGGTGAGGACCTCACAGCAGTTGGAATCACAAAGGGGTAGAATGTACAGAAGAGACCACAGGGCAGGAAGGGGAGCAGGAGACACTGGGGACACCAGCACTCAATGTGGGACAACCAATGTTCTCAACTTTTCAGGTGGAAGACAGCAAAATTCTCACTGGGGGATCTTCTGCCCAGAGGAATCCAAGCCACCCTAAATAGCCACCCTGAATCTTTATATCTCAAATAATTGGCAAATAATAAAACATAAACACTCAGAGAATTTATTTACAAAAGCAAAGCCCCTGATAGATCAAGTCCACATGGGTTCCTGAACTGAACAAAGAGAAAATGGCCCTGATGGTTTATTTAAGGGGGTACCATCAAAGGCAGGGGCAAGGTTTCAAGGGCAGACTCTTGCTTTCTGATGTCTTGCAGTCAGCAGGTTGATTGACATTGGCAGGTCACACCCATCTCAGGTGTTGTGGGGGATCTTAGTGAGAGCTTGAGGGGGAAGTTCACCTGCATCAGGCAGTCTGTCCCTGTGAGGGGTACTCCAGGGAGTTCCCAGTGCCAGACTTATCCCCTCAGGAGGCTGCAATGAGCAATGTAGTCCACACACATCCCACAGATGGCTCGTGACAGGATATAATATAATCCATTATTAACCTTTTTCAAGGTGACTTCCCCATATCCAACAGCCTTGTACTGCATCCACTTCTAAAAGGTTGCACCACACAACACATCACACTGGGACAAAACTTCTAACTCATAGAACTTGGAGGTGGGTGCATAATTCACATCAAAACTAGAGCACAGGTGCATCAAGAGAGAAATGCTAGAATTGTTTGAAATACCTTCAGTGAGATTCTGTCATCGACAACATGGGAAATACAAATTTAAAGCATGTGGAATTTTCAAAGTCCAATATAAAACAGGTGATGTTGAATGATTACATTTGTTTAAATTGCAAATAGGGGAAAGTAATATATGCTGTAAGAAATCACATACTGCTCACTCTTGTGGACACTTAGAGAAAAAAAGAGTTATTGTTTTACCGTGCAGCAGCTTCTTGCACATATGTGTTCAGTTCAGGAAAAGTCATTAGAAATGCATGTCAACACATCCATACAAACATCTCAAAGATACATATTGATAACTCAATAATCAGTTATAAAATAAATTTATTAGTACCCAGTGTTGTAAATCATCAAGATAGACAGTAAATAAAGATTAAATTCTAATTAGCTTATGAAAAAAGACATATTGCATTATGAAACTAAAAATGCAGAAACCAATAAATAGGATATACACTGTTTAATAAAAAGAGCATCAGTAGACTTTGTTTCCCATCATTTCCAAGATTACATGAAACATGTCTCATTTCATTGCAAAAGAAAAACGTTTGAGAGTGTTCACTTTGATAATTCCTTCAAAAGACACAGCTGGGACAAAACTAAGAGTAGACAAAGAAAAACTACATTCCATGATAGCAGGAAAATAATGAAAGCAGATTTTATGCGTAAAAATTTGCTCTTGCTGAACTATATTAAATGTGAAATTTGTATGTTACATCTAATATTTCAGAAATATTGTTGTATGGAGAATAAGCCAAATCTTAGTGATATGCATGTGCACATACTCAGATACACACACACACACATGCTCACACTATAATAAAGAATATATGTGTTGATTCTCATTCTCCTTAGATGTGACTGTATCAGTCTTCTTTCAATTTGTGGGTTACAATAAAGAAACATGTAAGAATTGTGTAAATGCCTACAATTTACACGTTCCTCCTGATATCAGGGTTTTTTCTATTCCTTACCCAATAGAGATAGTGGCTGGATGCACTGGAGTCTCTGCTCATGAGCAGAAAGGGACAGAGAGCTGGGAAACAGCCAGCAACTATTGCAGCCATCTTTACCAGCAGCCAGTGGGGATTATAAATAACAGTCACACAAATCTGAAAGAGGCAGGAAAGTGTGTAAAAAATTACAAAGGTGCTCACAAGGAGGAGGATGGTTTTGGTGGCTCTGGACTCAGGGGAGGACCTGAGGGAGCTGGTCTTATGAACATGCTGCATTCTCTGCTTGTGCCTGTGCAGGATGAGCACCATGGAGCTGCTGGCCCAGAGCATGAGCCCCACACACACAACATCAGGGAATGTCACCAATGCTACATACAGAGATCGTAACATTATTTCAGAATCAACAGAAAAACAGTATCCAAGATCTCTCAGGCTTGTGGCATTATTGTTGCTCCTTTTTCCAGTCATAGATGAAATAATAATAATATTTATAAGCAAGTACAGAATCCAGCTCAGGTATATGGAGAAACCAATGTACTTAGGAGCTTTCACTTTAAGCTCTGAACAGCTGGAGTCCTCAGGACTAATTTTGATGGCCTGGAAGACACTCAGGAGGCAGGTGCTGCCAATGGACACACCCCTGCCCACCCTGTGAATATAGAAAAGCAGCTTGCATCCAATATCACTGAGGAAAACTTTCACTCCAAAAGCTGCCACTGTCTGAGGAACTCCTCTACACAGGAGAGCTAACAGATTAGCCACAACCAAGTGTTGAATCATGACGTCTGGGTGTCTTACCTTGAACCCCATGAGATAATGGACCAGGTAATGGAGGAGAACACAAGAATTACCCAGAGCTCCAACCACAGTCTGTGACAAGAAGATTATTCCAATAGCCACATCACTGGCTGCCATCCTGCGAGTTCCCTGGTATCCAAGCCAGAGGGTTCTGCAGGGAAACAGGAGGCCTGGGCTGCACGTGTCCTGTCATCCAAAATCCAATATTGCCCACACTCCAGAGTTACCACTCTGAAACCTTACAAAAGGTCTTATTTCACTATCAGGTCAGGTCTTAATGAGGTTCCTATGACTAGTCAAGGCAGGAAGTGTGTATAAATCCCTGTTGTGAAGGCAGCACAGGGTGATTCATCTTCATGACATGAGCCAGGTGCTAAGATGACTTTTCTGATGACCAGGAGAACTTGTGCACAGATGTTAAGTCTCTGTCTAGATTCACACTCTGATCAGGTGTACACAGGGGTCTTGAACCTGGCTGACTGTTTACAGAGAGCACATCAAGAACCATCAAGCTTCCCTAAAGGTCGTGAGCTGGTTTTTCTATCAATCCAGCTCATATATTCTTCCATTTGTCTGTATTCCTATTGTTTTCAAAACTAGTGGCATTCTTAAATTATTCATTGTAAAATGTTCCCATTTACTCTGAAATATTAATTCTATGTGCAAGGTCACTTATGAAGGAACATTTAGATATTGACTTTAATGACTCCAGATGCACTGAGGGAACCACAGCCCTTCAGGCACCTGTGCCATGGTTAGTCCCATGCAGGGAGGCAGGACTGACTCCACCTCAGGACAGCTACCCCATGATTTATATGGTTGATTGTTAGGAACACAAGCTCAAGGGCCCTATCTCAGGAATTTTGCCACAATCCCAGGTCTTCTCCTAAGTCTTCAGATACCAAGAAATAACATGTGATTAAAGAATATTTTGTAGAAACAAAGTATTCACTTTTTCAGAAGGTACAGAATTGAGTTAATTAATACCTAAGAAAAAATATTTCAAATAAAGAAAATTAAAATTACTGAATGATATTACAACAGGAGCCATCCATGAAACTTGGTGTGAGTATTTAACCCTTGAAATACTAGAATTAATGCATTCGTTTGAATGAATATATTTAACAAAATTTTTAGGTAGAAAAATTTAGGTTCACATGTTACTGAACAGATAGTGAAGAGCTTTCCTATGCTCCCTGCACACTCATACCCTGCTCCACGATCAGATTCCTATGCCACATGGTGCATTCACTACAATCAGAAGATAGCCCACATAAAAAGAAACATAAAGCTCTCACAGATGGTAACAGACTTCTGTAATAACCTTGTCCACTATTTTTATACATGTTCCTTCTCACAATATAGACAAATGGCCTCATTATCTTTGAATTTTTAGGCTTTCAGGATTGCTACAATTACTCTCTCTGTTGGCTGCACCATGCTGAGAGTCAGAGAAAATGTTCTGCCTGAGAAGTCACCATCAGCTCTCTCTCTCTCTGTGCAGGATTAAGAAGATTCCTGTCAGCTCCTCCTGCTCCACACATAGGCAGAGATATACTATGAGTCTGGACCTAGAAATCATGAAGATTTAGTGTAGACTTCCTATGAGGGAAACTAAACAGCTGGGTGACTTTAAAACAACCTCCTTGTACACCTTGAAATCACATTTAATTTTTATTTGCACTAAACCACAGCAATCCCTGTCAGTAAGAATCACATTTAGTTAAATTAGGATCCATGGTGGTTTGGCATTTAGGCTAAGACCCATTTATCTTTGCTACCTAGAGCCATTCTTCATCAACCATTTTAATATGTGTGTGACTCTGGCTTCTGGCAGGCTCAATCAAGTGTCCTCTTTTCAGCTGTGATCACTTACCCAGACTCTTGATGGGTCTCTTCTCACAGATGCTGCTCTCACACTCACCCTGAGTCACTCACCAGGCTCTTCCTCTCTGCACTGGTGACCTCAGTGCAGAGGCCTCTCTGACCAAGATGTGTGCTGCAGGGAGGCGGCCAGCTCCTGAGATATGGGTCTGTGGCTCTGTGACCTCACCTCCCCTGGGACCTGCAATTACCACTGTGCCAGCAGCAGCAATGGCTGTGCAGGCTGGGGGAGCTGAGGACACTGCTGGAAACTTTCTCCCAGGTGTCACTTATGAATAACAATTTTAAACCTTCCTCATAACATGTCTTCAGAGGATATTCTAGTGTTTGGAGAGACTCTTACTTATCCATGATCCTGGGAGACCAACAGGGTGTCACTTGGAGGGGTTGGGAAGTACTGAGGTCTGTCATATGAAGGGCTGGCAGTGAGCTTTGCATGTCTCATATTATTTCTTCCTTCCCTGGGAAGATTTCTACCCAAATCTAGTTGCTTCCTGTTCTTCATTTCAATGAACAGCACCAGATTGAAGGTATGAGTAGAGAAATGAAAAGAGGAAAACCACATAGGAAGGATATTAACACAGGTACAAGGAAAAGAGAGAATGTGATGCTAGTATCACATTGGAAGTCACTGAATTCACCTGCAAGAAGATGGGTGAGTTCATTGGATACATTTATGTATTGAATGTTAATTTATATTCTGCTTTGTGAATAAATATGCCCTGCTAATATTGACCTCCACTACTGACAGGAGGGAGAAACAGAGCAATATCCATCAAACAGAATGAAATAAAATCTCCTTCAACAATGACATCAGTCTGAGTCAAGATTTCTTTAAATATCAAATATAATATTAATATTACTAATTAATATTAGTAACATTAATTGCTAAATAATTATTAATTACTTACATTGGTATAAATAATTACTAATATTAATTCAGTAGCCCCAAGGGATGACCACAGCACAGGAGTTCTTTCAATTATTATAATCCCTCCAAACCTGTAAGGACAATACATATACTTAGATACCTTAACAAATGCTGTGAGACTGACCATCCAGGTGAAAACCTGTGGCATGAGCACAGGTGGGTTTTGTGCAGTGACACTAAGTGGGAGTGAGACTGAAGTGGTTAAAAGAATAAGGACATGAGGAAAGAGTGGACTGAGAAACAAGAGGGTAGAGATCCTGATCTGGTTCCATGATTTTGGAGGAGAGGGAAGATAAGAGAGTCCTCATTTTATGCTGATCCTCTAGGGGAAAATAATCTATTTGTGTCCTATGAAAACACCTGGAATCAGGGACCCTGGGCAGGAAAACATAAAAGTGGTAACTGTCCCACACAGATGAGAATTACAGACATTCTAGGGGAAGAAATATTGCAAAAAGCAAGAATCTGGGTTTCTTCCTTGAAAAGCTGAGTGAAGTATTTCGGGGCCCTTTAGTGCTACAACAGCAGGGAGAAGAGTGGCCCAGGCTCAGCCAAGACATTAAGGATAATGGGGGAACTTAAGGCCCAGCTGTCTGAGGGATGCGGCTTTTCCAATGTTCCTCCCTTCCTGGTAGCTGGTCCCACTCTTCTGTATCTCCTCTACACCATGCAAATTGTCATCACAAGCCCTGGCTCCTGCAAAATGTAATCACCCACAGGCTCATTCTCTCAGCCATCAGGACCACAGCCTGCTTACCAGGGATGCATGTGGCCATGTAGTCCTCACAGTAGGGCCAGTTTATATGGCTCATCTCTAGTTTGGCCAGACCCTGGGACCAGCATGTTCCTGGATATTTTTAGCCCATTGACAATAGAGGCCAGACTGACACACTCCACCAAGGACTGATTGATCCAAATCCTGGCATGCAGCCCAGAATTTGAGATCATCCTGCTCAGCAGGTCTCTGTGGCTGGCTGCAGGGATTCCACCCACTCCAGGAACTCCAAGTGTTCTATTCTCTTCTGTAGGATTGAAAGTTAGGAGTTGACCTCATGGATTACACACATTTGCTGGATGTCTTGCTTCTGCTCTGCGAACTGCTGTTTATGATCAGCAGATGTCTTCTAGAGCACTGTCATTTATGTCAGCTGCTGCTATAACACAGAGCCAAGTGCTTCATGCAGTTGTGGTTAATCAGCTCATCTTTGAATGTCTCCAGGAGGCACTGGCCCATTCAAGACTTCATGAAAAAAATAATGGATAAGATCTTCATGCATATCAATGTGTGGGGAATTCCTCTAGCAAGAATGACCAAAGAGTTGGCTACCATAAGTTGCCCAAGAATCAAATCTGTAGACCTTAATGTGCACCCACTGCAGGAAAGCACTAAATTATAATAAAGTACAGAGAAATTTCCCAGAAATGTATAACATACTTGGGAATCAATGTAAAGAAAAAGGTGAAAGATCTATACAATGAAAACTACAGAATAATAAAGAGAAAAATCAAAGAAGACCATAGAAGATGAAAAGATCCACCTTGCTCTTGGATAGGTAGAATTAATATTATCAAAATGACCATACTACCAAAAGCACTGTACAGATTTAATGCATTTCTGACCAAAATCCCAATGGCATTCCTCATACAAATAGAAAAAATATATGAAATTCATCTGGAAAAATAAGAGACCCAGAATAGGTAAAGCAATCCTTATAAGGAAGAGTGAAGCAGACGGATTTCCTATACAAGACCTTAAATTATACTACAGAGGAATAGTAACAAAAGTAGCCTGGTATTGGCACTGAAACAAACTGACAGACCAATGGTACAGAATAGAGGACACAGAGACTAACCCACAAGATTACAATTATCTTATATTAGACAAAGGTGCAAGAACATGCACTGGAGAAAAGATAGCATCTTCAACAAATGGTGCTGGGAAAACTGGAAATCCATTTGCAACAAAATGAAATTAAACCCCTATCTCATGCATAAAATTTAACACAAAATGGATCAAGCACCTAGGAATTAAACCAGAGACTCTATGTAGAATAGAAGATAAAGTAGGCCTTAATCTTCATCATGTGGAATTACAACCCAACTTACTTAATAAGACTTCTATAGCACAAGAATTAAAACCAAGAATCAATAAATGGGATGGAAAAAATATAAAAGTTTCTTCTCAACAAAAGAAACAATCTGTGAAGTGAACAGAGAGCCCAAATCCTGTGAGCAAATCTTTACCCCTTACACATCAAATAGAGCACTAATCTGTAAGGTATACAAATAACTCAAAAAGCTAAGCACCAAAAAAACAAATAACCCAATCAACAAGTGGGCCAAGGACCTGAACAGAACAGACCTCTTCTCAGAAGATGATATACAATCAATCAAGAAATATATGAAAAAAATTCTCATCATCTCTAGCAATCTGAAAAATGCAAATCAAAACTACTCTAAGACTACATCTCACTCCAGGCAGCTATTATGAAGACAAACAACAATAAGTGTTGGCGAGGATGTGGCAAAAAATTACACTCATACATTGCTGATAGTACCACAAATTGGTGCAGCCAATTTGGAAAGCAATGTGAGATTCCTTGGAATCCTGGGAATGAAACCAGCATTTTACTCAGCTATTCCTCTCTTCGGACTATCTCCAGAGGACCTAAAAACAGCACACTACAGGGAAACAGCCACATCAATGTGTATAGCAGCACAATTCACAATAGCTAAACTGTGGAGCCAACCTAAATGTTCTTCGGTGGATGAATGAATAAAAAATGGAATTTTACTCAGCATTAAAAGGAATCAAATCATGGCATTTGCAGGTAAATGGATTCAATTGGAGAAGATATTTCTAAGT
Organism: Marmota marmota marmota; assembly: GCF_001458135.2. Lineage (NCBI taxonomy): Eukaryota > Metazoa > Chordata > Mammalia > Rodentia > Sciuridae > Marmota > Marmota marmota. The sequence goes on along the minus strand of NW_025999985.1, from coordinate 452,902 downwards.
GAAGTTAGCCAATCAAAAAAAAAATGCTGAAGGTTTTCTCTGATATAAAGAGACTGACTCATAGTGAGGTAGGGAGGGAGAGCATGAGAGGATTAAATGAATTCTAGATAAGGAAGAGGGGTGGGAGGGGAAGGCAGGGGAATAGCAAGGATGGTGGAATGTGATGGACATCATTATACAAAGTACATGTATGAAGATTTGAATTAGATGTCAAAATACTTTATATACAAACACAGGTAAAAGAAAATGTGGAATATATGTGTATGAAGAATTGTAATGCAAAAAAAAGAAAAACAAAGTACATGCATAAAAGTATGAATTGGCGTGAACATACTTTATATACAGAGATATGAAAAATTCTGCTCTATATGTGTAATAAGAATTGTAATGCATTCCACTGCTGTCATTTATTTAAAAAAATAAAATCAATAAAAGATTTAAAAATGAATCTACTGAAAATGAAATTAGGAAAGTGAATCCATTCACTGTAACACAAATATTAGAATACCTAGGGATAAATCTAACCAAGGATGTGTAAGAACTCTAAAATTAAAACTAGAAACAATGCAGAAAAAAACTGAAGTAGAATGTAGAAGATGGAAAGACCACCCATGATTTGGATAGGAATAGAACTGAACATAAAATCAAAACTATTTTGAAAACTTAATGTATACCCACCAAAATATCAACAACAATCTTCACACAATGACATAGAGACATAAAACAGTTCTCAAAAGAAATTAGATAGGAATCAGCATACAGGAAATCATAAATGACCACAAATACACAATGCCAAAAGAGACACTGCAAGACACATCATAATCTACACTGAAAATTAAGACACAATATTAAAATCTGCAAGAAAAAACACATCAGGTCACATTAAGTGGCAAATTAATAAGATTCACCTTTGACTTCTCAACTCAGACACCAATATCAATGAAAGATAGAATGATATATTCCAAGCTCAAAAAATAATTTCCAGAAAAATTGCTATATCCAAAAAAATTCTGTTTCAAAATGAGTGGGGAAAATAAAACATTGCATGATGAATCTATACTAAAAGAAATCATGACCACAAAGCAAGAATTATGAAGAATATTCAAAGATATGCTGCACACAGAGAAATCCTAGAACAAACAAAAAAAGTCTCAAGTGATGAGGCCCACTATAAGAGTAAACAACTAAATGAAAATCAAAACCAAATAAAATATGGCAAATAAAAAAAATGTCAGGAAAGTGCAAACTTATATTCACACGAACTCTGCAAATAAATGGCCTCTACTCCCCAATTAAAAGACATAGATTAGCAGAGTAAATCAAAAGACAAGATCCAACTGGATGCTGTTTACAAGAGACTGATCACATAGCAAAGATACCCACAGGCTGAAGTTTGTAAAAGGACATATACATATCACACAAATGGAATCTGAAAACAATCATTCTCAGATGAAACCAAAGGAGATTTCAAGCAAAAATTAACCACAGAAGGACAGTACATTTTGATAAAGGAACAATTCAACCAGAAGAAATAACAGTAGTCAATATGCATGCCCCAAAATGTCTGGACACATTAAAAGAAATAATTCTTGACATTAAATTCCAGGTAGACTGCAATAAAATAATAGCTAGTGATGTTAACACACTTTTATCACCAATAGATAGGTCATCCAAAGATAAAATTAACAAAGTTATTACCAATGTAAATAGTACTATAAACCCAATGGGCCTAATATACATTTAGAATACACCTCACCACGTCACCTCTTCCTCTCACACACATTCTTCCCCTAATATCATCCAGCATCTTGTGACATAGCCCAGGAGACTCACAGGAACTGAGCTGCTGTTGGTGCCATACTCGTGATATACCAAAACCATGAGACAAACTCTTCTCTCTTCAGGGAACTGAGCTTTTAGGGATTAAACAGGCTTCTGCATGTTGTCTCCTATTCCTGTGCGAAATGCAGAGACTCTTCCCTCTGGAAGATTCCCAGTTCCACATTTGGTTTTCAGGTACTCATGACTTCAGTCTCCTGGGGTCATATCTCCACCTGGTGTTGGCTACATTCTTCTGTATCTTTGAAACCTACAGCTTCATGGAACAGGCACCCAAACCCCTTCTCTCCTTGAGGCTTGACCTTGGACACACAGCATGCAGGAGGGTTCACAGGTCCACAAGCACAACCTGGGGATGAGGCAGGGAACTCCCCAAAGCCTCTGTCTATGGCCTGTTTGTTGTAGTGGGACAAGTCTACAGTTCCCTCTAACATGGGCTCAAGGGCAAGGTGCACTTAAATACATGTGTAACCCAGAATGTGGGCAACCAGCACTGATGGTGGAGGCTGCATGGCCCTGTTCCCAATAGAATTGTTTACTTTGGATGGCTTTATATCTCCTCTAGATGTCTCTTGATGTAGCTTGAGGATCTGCTCACTCTGGGGCACATCTTCATCCATGGATCTCCAAACTTCTTACTATTCTTTGGTTTCAGTCTTGTTTCTCTCTCCAGTACCAAACCTGGATTCTGCCTCAAAATTTGACACAATCACTGTCACTGAAGACTCTCAATTTGCCTAAACATCCAGGAAAGAACAGGATGTAGCAAAACAGCACATGCCCCCACCTTTGAGACATGAGCACACACAGGAAACTCAATCAATATAGAAAATGTCAAGACCCATTTCTTCACTGTGTTCATGCTGGAAACTGTTTCCATGAGTGAATACTTTAGTAAAACAGTGATTCAACAAATGCAGTCATTAGGACCAAGTTGGTTTTATTTAATTCAAGCAACATTTAATAAAGATTGAGGTGACTAGGCATTCAGACAAGGGGGCTAATATCTGTAATCCCAGCTATGCAGGAGTCTACAACAGGAGGATTACAAGTTTGAGGCCAGCCAGAGCAATTTAGTGAGACCATGCTGCAAACACAGTGTTTTTTAAAGAGGCTGAGATGTAACTAAGTGGTAGCAAACTTGCTTCACATGCAGAATGCCTTATGCTCAACCTCCAGCACAGCAAAAACAAACAAAGAAATAAATTTTAAAAAGCCCAAACCAAGTGACATTAAAGAATTCTGTGCACAAGAATGAGGTCAATGCACCTCTTCACCTTCACCATTCCTACTCCAATTCCATATTCAACCAGCTGAAATACACTTGTCTGTCCCTAGAAAGCTGTGTGAAATGAGCAATTAAATAGTTGACAATTTTGCATATACATACAATCAATACACTTCTGTGAAGCTTTGGGAGGGTTGTATTCCAGAGCCTGGATAGAAAGTAATCCAGTTAAGGTAAATAAAGTTCTCATAGTTAAAAAAAAAAAAAACAGAAATTAGCATTATCCTCCACCCTCCACACAGTAGGGATTCCAAGTGCCCTCCAGACATTTTATTTTCTTAACCAAAGAAGAAGTTAAGATGTTTGCAAACACATTAGTACAGGTTACCAGCAGGATGTTAATATTTTCAGGAAGTAGGCTGAAAAAAATCCCATTTGGATGAAGCTGTTACAATCTCTACACCATGTGAAAGTGGGGTAGGTAACCAATAATATATGATCCACGGACCTGGTAGATAATGTGTGCCCACACATATCACTGGACCAAAAGATTGCAATGCTAAAACAATCACAGGGCCACATTTGGAGAGTTCCTTTTACAGCTGTGCATGAAGATGAAGTCACAGCACTCAGGAAGTGGAGAGAAGCTGGAGTAAAGATGTACATGTGTCCTTCAAGGGGTATGCAAGACACACAAGCTGCAAAGGGGAGTATTTTTAATATTCTGGATGGTCACTTGATTGAACAGAAAAGATTGAACACCAGTGCCGAGGAGGAGTTATCCAGAGCATTGCAAAAAGCATTGGATGTGCCAACAAGCACATCTCATTTCTGACAGATGGTAGAGGCCAGTGCTGCAGGGGAAGCAGATGTGGGTGCAGCTGTGTTGGGGAGACCCGGTGATGGGAGTTAACAGATGGGGACCCTTCCACAGCCTCGTGGCATCTGCAGCACACTCTACCTGCCTCCTCAACACAGAGCAGAGTGTCTAGGAAGACCAAACTGCACCTCACACTTGTCCCCTCAGGTATGGTTTTATTCTAGGGGTTAACTAGCTCACTTATACATATGTATGTATGCCATGTATGTATGTACACGCTCAAATTAATCTTCATGGATGCATAAGCAAAGGATATCTTAAGTTCTGTGGAAACAAACTTCTTCAAAAATGCTTGACATGTAGAACTTCTTTGAGAACAGAGCTTTAACCCTTATTAAGGATAAGTGTAGCATACAGAGAAGAACTTCTAAAATACATTTCAAGGATTTTATTAATCAGGTTGTATTAAAAATGGAAAGCTACTTTGGAGAGTTATGGAGAAGCTTGTTTTTTTCTATGCCAAAGTGACTTTAGGGATGTATCTAATAATAATTCATTGCCTAGATTTAATTCTGAGTTAGAAGGTTTACAAACTGCATTTCACATTTGCCTCCCTGGGGAGAGAAGAGCAATGTATTTGTTTCTTTTTAGAAAATATGAAGAATTTGGAAGAAAACTCATTTGATCAATTTGTATATGTTACTTCAGGAGAATTGTGCTGATTTGGGGGCACCCAGAGCCAATACTGGCCACATCAATAAAAAATGGTGCAGTCTTATTAGAGATGTAGTTCTGTAGGAATTAGTTCATTGCACCAGAAAGAGTCCTCACATGTGACAGTTTTCTATCAAATGAATGTGAGAAATGTAGATTTCATAACAGCATTATTTATCCATGTTTAATTCTAATAAGATATGGGGGGGTTCATGTTCAGATTAATAAAAGCATTTTCTTCTTCAAAAATATAAAAATAAATGTAGGTGCACATAATGGGTTGACATTTGTAGAAATATTTGAGAAAGTCTAGTAATATATGCTAAAAACAAGTAGATATAAACCTAAGATCAGAAAAATGTGTGCGATTTGTAGATACTTATACATACATATATGTTCCATATATACATGACGGTGAAGAAACACATGAAAGTATCATGAAAACATGTTGCAAATCCCACATGCCAGTGCTTATCATGATGCTCCAAACTGAAAGATACTAATGTGTTGTATTGATCAGTTTCTGCTGCATATTCAAATGCCTACTCAAATTCTTATGAAGAATAAAAATTTATTGAACTACATTTCTGGAGATTCGGGAGCATGTTGCCAGCATCTGCTCAGTCCTGGTGAGGGCCTCACAGCAGAAGAATCACAAAGGTAGAATCATGTACAGAAGAGACCACAGGACAGAACAGGAGCAAGAGGCTGTTGAGACAGCTGCACTTGTTGCAGGACAACCCATGTTCTCATGGGAACTAATATAATCCATCATTAATCCCCTCCAAGGTGACCTCCCCATGACCAACTACCTTGTATTGCACCCACTTCTCAAAGGTTTCCCTACCCAGCATATCACAATGGGGCAAAAATTCCAACACATTGACTTGGGTTGGAAACATAAATCACATCCACACTACAGCATGTGTGCTTCAAGGGAGAAATGCTAGAATTGTTTGAAATTCCTTCAGTTAGATACTGTCATCAACAACATGGGAAAGTACAAATTTGAAGAATATGGCATTTTCAAAGTCAAATATAAAACAGCTGATGCTAAATGATTTCATTTATGTAAATTGCAAACTGTTGAAACCGATCTCTACCCTTAGAAGCCACATACTGGTCACTCTTGTGGACACATACAGGAAAGAGGAGTCATACAGACTAGGGATTTGTTTTACCATTTAGCGTCTACTTGCACAGGTACATTTTGTGAGATTTTATTAGAAACACATGCCAACCCATACATGCAAACATTTCAAAAGTACTTATCACTAATTCAATAATAAGTAGTAAAATAAAATGTATTAGTACCCAATGTCATAAATGACTTAGATAGACAGTAAATAAAGATTAAATTCTAATTATCTTATGAAAAGAAGAAATATTGTATTGTGAAAATCACAGCACAGAAATCAATAAATTCAATATAAGCTGTTTAATAAAGAAGATATCAGTAGACTTTTGCTTCCCATCATGTCCAAAATTACATGAAACATATGTCTCATTTCATTGCAAAAGACAAACATTTGGTAGTGTTCACTTTGATATTTTCTTCAAAAGACACAGGTGAGACATAACCATAATATGTAGATAAATGAAAAATACATGTCACTTGTTTTCACAAGTTAATAAACCAGAATAGTAGAAAATAAATAAAGTAGATTTTATGCTAAAGAATTCAGCAGTTGTTGTACTTGGTATAAGAAATCTAAAATTTATATTTATTACATCTTCTTTTCCCAAATATTTTTGGATGAACAATAAAACAAAATCCAAGTGATATACATGTGCATATACTCAGGTACACATATATACACACATGGACACAGTATAATAAATAAGTGTATGTGTGTTGATTGTCATTCTTGAAGATATGACTGTATCACTCTTCTTTCAATTTGTAAGTACAAATGAAGACACATGTAAGAATTGTGCAAAAACCTACAATTTACACGTTCCTCCTGACATTGGGGATTTTCCTATTCCTAATTCCAGAGAGACCGAGCCTGGATGCACTGGAGTCCCTTCTCATAAGCAGGAAGGGGCTGACAGCTGGGAAACTCCCAGCAACTATTGCACCCATCTTTACCAGCAGCCAGTGGGGATTATAAATAACAATCATACAAACCTGAAAGATGCAGGAAAGTGTATAAAAAAACACAAAGGTGCTCACCAGGAGGAGGATGGTTTGGGTGGCTCTGGACTCAGGGGAAGGCCTGGGGGAGCTGGTCTTATGAACCTGCTGCATTCTCTGCTTGTGCCTGTGCAGGATGAGCACCATGGAGCTGCTGGCCCAGAGCATGAGCCCCACACACAGGACATCAGGGAATGTTACCAATGCTGCATACAGTGATTGTGAGGTTTTGTCAGGATGAACAGAAGAACAGTATCCATAATCTTTCATAGTTGTGATATTATAGTGGCTCCTTTTTCCAGTCATATATGAAATAATCATAATATTTACAAGCAGGTACAGAATCCAGCTCAGGTATATGGAGACACCAATGTATTTGGGAGCTTTCACTTTAAGCTCTGAACAGCTGGAATTCTCAGGACTAATCTTCAAGGCTTGGAAGACACTCAAGAGGCAGGTGCTGCCAATGGACACACCCCTGCCCACCCTGTGAAGATAGAAAAGCAGCTTGCATCCAAAATCACTGAGAAAATCTTTCACTCCAAAAGCTGCCACTGTCTGGGGAACTCCTCTACACAGGAGAGCTAACAAGTTGGCCACAATCAAGTGCTGAAGAATCAAGTCTGTGTGTCTTACCCTGCACTGAGTGAAGTAAAGGACCAGGTAATAGAGGAAAAGAGATGAATTGCCCAAAGCTCCAACCATAGTCTGTGCCAGGAAGATGATTCCTACAGCCACATCACTGGCTGCCATCCTGCCAGTTTCCTGGTATCCGAGCCAGAGGGTCCTGGAGGGAAACAAGAGGCCTGGGCTGCACGTGTCCTGTCAACCAAAATCTAATATTGCTCACTCTTCAGAGTTACGACTCTGAAAACTTACAAAAGGTCTTATTTCACTAGCATGTTTTAATGAGGTTGGTATTGAAAGTCAACACAGGAAGTGTGTGTAAATCCCTGTTATGAAGGCAGCACATGGTAATTCATCTTCATGACATGAGGGAGGTGCTGAGATGACTTTGCTGATATCCAGGAGAACTTGTGCACACAGATGTTAAGTCTCTGTCCAGATTCACACTCAAGATTAGGTGTACAGAGGTGTCTTGAACTTGGCTGACTGTTTACAGAGAACACAGCAAGAACCATCAAGCTTCCCTAAAGGTTGTGAGCTGGTTCTTCTATCAATCAGATCATATTTTCTTCTATTTGTCTTTATTTCTGTTATCTTCAAAACTAGTGGAATTTTTTAACTATTCATTGTAAAATGTTTCCACTTAGTTGTAAATATTTATTCAGTGTAAAAGGTCACTTATGAAGGAACATTTAGATATTGACTTTAATGACTGCAGATGCACTGAGAGAACTACAGCCCTTCAGGCACCTGTGCCATGGTTAGTCCCATGCAGGGAGGCAGGATTGACTCCACATCAGGACAGGTACCCCATGACTCATATGGTTGATTTTTAAGGACACAAGCTCAATAGCCCCTATAACAGAAATATTGACACACTCTCAGGCCATGTCATACATCTTGGAATACAAAGAAATAACCCGTGACTAACGAGTATAGTGTAGAAACAAAATACTCACTTTTTGAGGTCAGATATGAGTTAATTAATACCTAAGAAAAAAAGTTTCAAAAAAAGATTAGTGAATGATAATACAATAGGAGCCATTCATAAAAATTGTTATGTGTGAGTATTTAAAACTTGAAATACTAGAATTTCTGCATTCTTTGAATGCATATATTTAATAAAATTTCTTGGGTAAAAAAATTCAGGTCCACTTGTTACTTAACAGATGGTGAAGAGCTTTCCTAGGTACCCTACACACTCATAACCTGCTCCACTACCAGATTCCTATGCCACATGGGGCATTCACTACAATCAGAAGATATCCCATATAAATAATATAAAGCTCTTACAGGTGGTAATAGAATTCTGTAATAACCTTGTCCACTTTTCCATATATGTTCCATTCCACAGTATAGATAAATGGCCCCATTATCCTTGAATTGTGATGCTTTCAAGATTGGTACAATTACTATCCCCCTTGTCTGCAACATCCTGAGAGTCAGAGAAAATGTTCTGCCTGAGCAGTCACCATCAGCTCTCTCTCTCTCTGCACAGGACTAAGAATATTCTTGTGAGCTCCTCATACTCCACACATAGACAGGAGATACTATAAGACTGGACCTAGAAATCATGAAGATTTAGTGTAGACTTCCTGTGAGGGAAACTGAGCAGCTGGATGACTTTAAAACAACCTCCTTGTACACCTTGAAAATCACATATAATTTTCACCTGGACTAAGCCACAGCAATCCCTGTCAGTAAGAATCACATTTAGTTAAATTAGGATCCATGGTGGTTTGGCATTTAGGCTAGGACCCATTTATCTTTGCTACCTAGAGCCATTCTTCATCAACTGTTATAATACTTGTGTGGCTCTGGCTTCTGGAGGGTTCAATTGAGTGTCCCCTTTTCGGCTGTGATCCCTTACCCAGACTCTTTTTTTTTTAATTTATTTTTTTTATTGGTTGTTCAAAACATTATAAAGCTCTTGACATCTTATATTTCATACATTACTTACCCAGACTCTTGATGGGTCTCTTCTCACAGACGCTGCTCTCAGAGTCACACTGTCACTCACCAGGCACTTCCTCTCTGCCAGGCTGGTGACCTCAGTGCAGAGGCCTCTCTGACCAAGATGTGTGCTGCAGGGAGGTGGCCAGCTCCTGAGATATGGGTCTGTGGCTCTGTGACCTCACCTCCCCTGGGACCTGCAATTATCACTGCCAGCAGCAGCAATGGCTGTGCAGGCTGGGGGAGCTGAGGACACTGCTGGAAACTTTCTCTCCAGGTGACACTTATGAAAAACAATTTTAAACTTTCTTCATAACATGTCTTCAGAGGATATTCTAGTGTTTGTAGACACTCTTACTTATCCATGATCCTGGGAGACCAACAGGGTGTCACTTGGAGGGTTTGGGACATACTGAGGTCTGTCATATGAAGGGCTGGCAGTGAGCTTTGCATGTCTCGTTTTATTTTTTCCTTCCCTGGGACGACTTCTACCCCAAATATAGTTGCTTCCTGTTCTTCATTTCAATGAATGGCACCAGATTCAAGGTATGTCAGCCGCACAACCAGCACACTGGCTTCATACAAGTGGTTCGTAGCATAGAAGTTAACTAGTGAGATCAAAATAAACACACAAGACTCAATTACCTTTTTCTTTGACCAGGTCTGAGACGGCCCTCCCTCTGGTTCCCACCTCGAACCACCCGGTGGGGCAGCAAGGCTTACTCAGGACTAGCAAGAGAGAGAGAGAGAGAGCACGTCAGAGGATGGCCTTTTATTGGGGAACAAGAAATTAAGGGGAAAATTCCATCCAATGAAGGTCAAGGGGGACAGCATTCCAAGGTCAGGGTCAGTAATTGGTCTCAGAGTCAATGGTCAGTCACACCCCCACACGGACAGGCTCTCGCACCTAGAGAGGGTGGGGATTAGTTCGACACAGTTTAGCCAGAGCGCCTCACACCCAATCAGGGAGGTTCCCAATCACGTGCAAGAATGGCTTCCCACAGGTATGAGCAGAGAAATGGAAAGAGAGAAAACACATAGGAAGGATATTAACATAGTACAAGGAAAAGAGAGAATGTGATGCTAGTAGTTCACCTTGGAAGTCACTGAATTCACCTGCAAGAAGATGAGTGAATTCGTTGGATACATTTACGTAATTGAATGTTAATTCATATCATAATTTTGTGAATAAATATGCCCTGTCAGTATTGACCTGCACTACTGACAGGAGGGAGAAACAGAGCAATATCCATCAACAAACAGAATATAACAAAAGGCTCCTTCAACAATGACATCAACAGGATTTTCTGACTTGTCTGAGGCAAGATTTCTGTAAATACCAGATATTCAAGGGATACTAATATTAATTTAGTAGCCCCGTGGGGGTGACCACAGCACAGGAGCCCTTTCATTACTGTACTCCCTCCAGCCCTGCAAGGACAATGTATGCACTGAGGCACCTTAACTAATGCTGTGAGATTTACCATCCAGGTGGAAACCTGTGGTGTGCACACAGGTGGGTTTTGGGCAGTGACACTGAATGGGGATTAGACTGAAGTGGTTAAAGGATTAAGGACATGAGGAAAGGGTGGACAGGGAAACAAGATGGTAGAGCTCCTGTGATATGGAGGAGAGAGTGCAAAAGAGAGAAGGTAGATGCAAAAAAGCCAAAAACTCACTACCTCTCCAGAAAAAGCTCATGGACATGCCTAGGTGTGGGCACCCTTGGGGTGAGGATCCAAGGGACACAAGGACATAGGGTTAACCAGGTAAGAGAGACATGGGGTGCAAGGTCACACAGGAATGAAGATGCTTCTGGGGATGGGGACAGAATACAAAATAATGTTGCAGGTTGCTGGATGCAAAGCCTCTGAGGTGTTCATAGCTACACCTGGTGGGAAGTTGTGAACACAACTGGGGGACAGGGACTGCATTAATTAGTTGTCCAAAACAGCCCCAGAGTGTGACAAAAAAGTGAGTCTATGCAGAGCGAATGGGCCTTGGAGGAGACAAATTATACAGAGAACAATGAAAGAGCAGGGGAAGGTGGTGGGGAAAGAGCTAAGGGGGCCATGAGGCTAAAAGTGGAAGGAAACACAAATGTAAAAGTGTTCACTTCCAGATTTCAGGACTAATATGACTCCCCACAACCATGTGGTGTAACTGAGTGACAGAAAAGACACCCGTGAAACTGGGAAAGTGTCTTAATTGAGGACCAGGCACACATGGGAGAAATCATATGAAGAGCTCTGCCCCAGGAGGAAGGTGGAGGACGGTGGCCTTGGCTGCAGTCACTTTGCAGCCTGAATTGGGTGTTGAGAAGGCTGAGAGTTGACCTTGGACATTTGGTTGTGGGGGGCCCAGGGGCCCTGGGGACCAGACTGAGGTAATGGAGTTGAGGGTGGATACAAGAGAAGACAGAGCTCTGATGATGAGTCTTGATGGGTGAATGGAAGGCAGAAGGGCAGTCCTGAGGCCACTAGGAGAGACACCACTGAGGAACGGTCATTAAATATGTCACAAAACAGCTGTGTGGGGGCTGGGCGTGGAATGGATTCATGGCTCTGAGGAATGGGGGAGGTTCAGTGTGTGGCTACAGCTCACAGTGAGGAGCCAAGCCTCTGTGAATAGTAGAGGAACATGCGTTCAGATCAGCCCTGCTTATGGAGGGGTGACTGACAACTGAATTTGTGTACATTTTTGCTTTACATGAGGAATTCACATGGGTAGATACTATGGAATGATTCCTGAAAATCAGTTAATTTACCTACGTATCATTCAATATACTTAACTTGTGGGGGACATTGAAGATCACTCAGCAAATTAGAAGCACACAATACTGTCTTGCTATATGCAGTTTCCATGCTGTAAAACAGATCCCAAGGGTTCATTCATGTAGTAATGGAACTTTGTGCACCAACAATAGTCCCCCATGTCTTTCACTACCCACCTCTTTATAGCCCCCATTACAATCTGTTTCTGTAAAGTTAACTTTTATAGAAGCTAAAAGTTTGGTGTACAGTGTGGCAATGTTAAGAGGCGGGGGAACTTTTATGAGATGACCCTGGTGGTGGTTGACAGGTCACTGGGTCTTTGTCCATTGAAATAATCAAGGTATTTCTCATGAGACTCTCCCTAATTCTCATGAAAGCATTGATATAAGGATCTGCTCTCTAGTTTTCAAATTCACCATGTGACCTCTCACACACGCATTCCTCTCATGTTGAACACCATCTCCTTATAACACACAATGCAGCCACACATGAACTGAGCCAATGTGGGTGGCATGCTTATGAGGATGATACACCATGAAATATGATCTCTCTCTCTGTGAAATACCCAACAATGTAAAATAAAGATATTGTGTCCACCTAAAACTTAAAAATAAATAAATACTTTTTAAAAAAATACCCAACTTCTTGGGTTTTGACATAGAAGAGGCCAATAAACAAGTCTTTCTGCTATATCTAATCTATATGAGATCATTAGACTCTTCTCTCGGGATTGCACACACCCTCCTTGATCCTGATTTCAGCCTCCTCAGATCATCTCTTCCTTACTATGATCTACATTCTTATTCTGTATTTTAAATAATAAAGCTTTGGGGCATCAGTTCTTCTGACATCCATATGGTCACACCACACCTGGGACTTTTACCTGGCCAACAAGAACATTCTGGAAATAAGGCAGTGAGACATCTCAAGGCACAATATCTGGAACATATTCATTAGAGTGGGACAAGTTTACAGTTGGCTTTAGCATTGTATCATAGGAGGATTTTTTAAGAAAAAAATAGTTTATCTATCATATTGACAATATTCATGGTTGAATGAGCATGATTTTGTGATGGGAGCTCTTAGATCATCTGTCCCTCACTTCCCATTTGAAGGCCTTATAACTCACCCTCAGGACTCCTCTCCATATAGGTTGAGGATCTGGGGACACCTCAGGCACAGCTCTTCCCATGGATCTCCAGAACCTTTGATGTTTTAGGTGTTTCTCTTCCTTTTCTGGACTCTCAATTTGCTCTGCACTCAAAGACATTTTCCACCCTTAAAATTGATAATATCCCATGTTGTTTATTAGCATAAACAACCGTGAACAGAAAGTTCATAGAAAAAACAGAACATCCATCATCCTGTGAAATGTTCATGTCACAGAAAAATCAAGAGAATTCTCTTTCCATCAGGCCCACATGTATATTTATATACTCAACACACGTACACATTTTTAAAATAAAGTTGTATTTGGATTTTGATGTTTTAGTGGATTTTGATATTTTTATTTCTTTTGTATGTACATATATATTTCAAGCTCAGAATCCAGAACCAGGGACACAGGGCAAGCCAAGTCTTGAGATATTATCAGAATGTCATTGTAGTACTAAGGGATACCAATAGGGCTATAAACTCTAAACAGTAACCACTTTTCCCCATTTTTCATTAGGGAATAGCCAATAGTCCATTCTTAAAGAAAAGATACATAGAACCTCTTAATCTGCAAAAGATAAAGTGACCCAAATTATATGCAGGCCACTTTAGGAAGCTTTCCATTGCTGAGACAAAGTCACCCAACAAGGATTACCTAGAATAAGAAAGATTATTTGGGCTCATGGTCTCAGAAGGCTCAGTGCATTGATGACTGACGTTATTACTCTGGGCCCAAGGTGAGGCAGAGCATCCAGGGAGATGGCATGGAAGAGGGTACCTGCTCCCCTCAAGGCAGACAGGAAGCAGAATGGGAAGACAGGAAGAAGCCACAAGGAAATATGCCCTCTTCCAGTGCTCACACCCAGTGACATGTCTCCCCCAGTGACACCACACCTGACTACAGTTCAAATGGATCAGTCCATTCAAACTAATATGGATGGGTAAAGTTACAGCTATCACAATGGAATCATTTCAGCTCTGAATATCCCAAAATTAACACAGGAGATTTTTACCCAAGCCATAAAATAGGCCAAACTACTGTATATCTATAACATAGCTGGGTATGTATTAAAATGTTCATTTCTTGAAATGTATCTCTCTCAACCCTTGGATTAAAAAGAAATCGCCCAGCTCCCCCCACATCATCAGACATCCAGTGTGGAAGCAGACCAACTCCATCTTGAAAAACCTTCCTCACCACTTTAAGGTTGGCATGGCTACCAGTTTGTATCACCATTTGAACAGGCACCTGATTTCCAATTCCTTCCCCCTCCCCAATGGTGTTAACTAGGCACAGTGGCCACCCAGCACAAGAACAGCTCTCAGTTGGACAGGAGTGCAGTGGGGACAGGGAGAACAGGATTTGGGAAATCTCCAGGCAAGAGAGAGAGACAATACCAGGGTCTCAAGTCAGACAAGTGGTCACAAAGAAAGACCTGCAAGGCACTATTTTCCTGCTGGGACTGATGGGCAGCACTCCCTACTTCCAGATGCTCCACACCAGGTCCAGTCTTCACACCCTGGTTGCCTACACCATCCTGAGGGCAGGGACACCTACTGGATGAGACAAGAAATAAATGGATCTCTAAGAGTATTTTTTCTTTCTTTTTTCTCTTCTTCTTTCTCTTATACACCTCTATTCTCTGGTCCTCACATCCCCAACATATGTAAAACCAAGAACTTTGCATGAAATGGGACTTTGAGAACTGAGTCACCTAATTAATATAATATAAAGGAATTGCATAAGCCCTTTTTTCTTCTTTTTTGATTATTTTTCTTCTCTTGTTTTTTTCTCTATTTCTTTCCCTTTTTCTCTTTCTTCTTCCTTCACCCTTCAAATTATACTATTTTAACATCCTGTATTTTTCTAAAAACATATGTGTTTGTTTTATGTACGCTCCTGTCTTCCCATGTAATTGTCTACCCCAAATTACATGCTTGTGGAGAGCCGTTCTAATTAGACCGTGGCCGCCATTAGAAGATGGCGCCGGCTTCCACTGTGGCCTGTGATAAACAACTCCTAATATGGAGAATTGGCACGCAATCCCTTATCACCCTATGAGAAAGGTCCACGTGACAGCTTAGGATTGGTATGCGGGAGGCTTTATTAGGCTGTGCTTGGGCGCTCGGCGGGGGGTCACTAGAAGATGATACATGAATCAAGGCCTGAATAAACTGCTGAAAGAAGAATCCTGTGTCGTGTTTTCCCTTGCCGGCGAGGGGTCGAGACACATGCTATCTATTCTCCTGCTACTAACCATCTTCACTAGATTTCTTCTTCACATTTCCTAAGATATATTAACTATATACACTCAAATATTCTCCCCACAACATATCGTCTTATGCGTGACCCCCAGTTCATTGTCCACCACCAGAAACTGCAAACCTTTTTATGAAACTACTGATTATATTTTAAATAATAATTGAATCCAACATTTCTCGGCATTGAGACTAAACTGTAAATGTCTTAATAACAACAACTTGTTAATAGGTGATGTATTGTTGATACTGGGATCTGTTGAGACTGTCCTTCCCCACAAAGGAGAGATCTTGGAACCCTACAAGAGCACTACAGTTCTATAGGGTAAAAAAATTACATATCAGATCCACAGAGTGAAAAGGAAGACACATGAGCAACATGAAAAGACAAGGGAAGAAAGTACCACAAACAAATCAAGACAACACATCATTAGAAGCATTGGCAGCTACAACAGAAAAATTACAAATATTTCAGGATATACAGGGTTAAAAACTTTTGGAATCTCAAAGAATACATAAAAGAACAAATACAGGCAGTGAAAGGCCACTTCAACAATGAGCTACTGTCGGATTCCAGCTCTGACAGGGGTCTCAGGAGACGAACCGATGGTGAGGAGTCGGTGAAAGGGGTGGAGAAACAACACAGACAACAAAGTGAAGGTGCTGAATCCCAATCTTTACCTGTGAAGTTAATCATATATACTTTTCATTTTGGCAGGCTCACAGTACTTTGTGGTTACAAAACAGGATTCATTATTCAAAGACACAAAGTATTATGTAGCTACAATTAGAATAGAAGAATGTATCTTGGCTTATGCATAAGCAAGCATTTTTCCTTTCAGTCCATTTTGCTTTTGAGCTGTTTCTGCTTAGTTAACTTTTAATAATAGTTAGAAATGTCCCAAACTATTGGCCTATACCTTGACTATTCTTTCTTGACTTACTGACTAGAACCAGTGCCATGGTTAGGGCCAGCGGTTATCTTGAAAAGAGAGGCTAATAATTTTAATCAAACAAGAGTAAGAGCACAAACCATTGTGCACAGGAACAAGAACAAGTTGCCGAGTGATAAACACTAATCTATCTTCTTAACATTAATTCTTCTTCTCTAGATTTTAATTTAATTTCTCAAAAACTTCCTTGACAGGAATACAGGGAGTTTTTCATTAAACATTAACAATTTATGCTCCACAGCTGAATCATTTAATTTAGAGCATACAGATCTATTCTTTAGAAGGAGTTGCATTAATTGGGAAAGCCGTGTTTTTTCCTTCATAGTTAATGGTCATATGAGAAGTCACAACTATACTTATTAAAGGAATACAAAAACAAACCAGACCATTCCCAGAAACATACTGCACTCCTCCAGAGTATGGAAACTTGTGCCATCCACCTCAGTATGGCCTTGCCATTGCCTGAGTCAGGGGAGGGGTGCAGCAAGCTACATAAACAAATCCAAGAAACAAAAGATCACCTCCACAGAGAGAAGAGGTTCTACAAAAAAAAAGAACAGAAATCCTTGAAATGAAAAAAAATAATAAACCAAATTAAAAACTCAAATTAAATCATCACCAAAAGAATAGACCACTTAGAAGACAGGACATCAGACAATGAAGATCAAATAAGTCATCTTGAAAAGAATATAGACCACACAGTGAAAATTATAAGAACCCATGAGCAGAACATTCAAAAAATATGGGATAGCATAAAAAGGTGAAATTTAAGAGTTATTGGGATAGAGGAAGGCATAGAGGTCCAATCCAAAAATGGACAATCTATTCAATGAAATAATATCAGAAAACTTTCCAAACATTAAGAATGAATTGGAAATCCAAATTCAAGAAGACTACAGGACACCGAATGTACAAAATCACAACAGACCCACACCCAGGCACATTATAATGAAAATGCCCAACATACAGAATAAGGAGAGAATTTGAAAAGCCACAAGAGAAGGGACTCTGATTACATATAAGGAAAAATAAATTAGGATAATGGCAGATTTTTCAACATAGACCCTGAAAGCTAGAAGATCCTGGAACAACATATATCAAGCTCTGAAAGATAATGGGTGCCAACCAAAAATCTTCTAACCATCAAATTAACCTTGAGATCAATAAATGGGAAGGAATCAAACTAAAAAGTTTTTTTCTCAGCAAAAGAAACAATCTTTGAGGTGAACAGAGCCTACATCCTGGGAGCAAATCTTTACCCCTCAGACATCAGATAGAGCACTAATCTCTAGGTATATAAAGAACTTAAAAAGCTAAGCACCAAAAAAAAAAAAACCAAATAACTCAATCAACAAATGGGCCAAGGACCTGAACAGACAGTTCTCAGAAGAGGATATACAATCAATCACCAAATATATGAAAGAATGCTCATCATCACTAGAATTAGAGAAATGCAAATCAAAACTACTCTAAAATATCATCTCATTCCAGTCAGAATGGCAGCTATTATGAATACAAACAGCAATAATTTGGCGAGTATGTAGGGGGAAGGGTACACTCATACATTTCATACGCTGCTGGTGGGACTGAAAATTGGTGCAGGCAATATAGAAAGCAGTATGGAGATACTTTGGAAATCTGGGAATGGAACCAGCATTTGATGCAGCTATCCCTCTCCTCAGACTATACTCAAAGAACTTTAAAAAAGCACACTACAGGGACACAGTCACATCAATTTTTATAGCAGCACAATTCCAAACAGCTAAACTGTGGAGCCAACCCAGATGTCTTCAGTGGATAAATGGATTAAAAATTTGGTATCTATACACATGGAATTTTATTTAGCAATAAAAGAGAATAAAATCATGGCATTTTCAGGTAAATGGATGGCATTGATGAAGACATGTTAACTGAAGTTAGCTAACCCCAAAAAACAAATGACAATTGTTTTCTCTGATATAAGGAGGCTGACTCATAGTGGGGTAGGGAGGGGAAACATGGGAGGAATTGATGAATTCTAGTTAGGGAAGAGGGGAGGGAGGGAAAGGGAAGAGGCAGGGGATTAGAAAGGATGGTGGAATGTGATGGACATCATTATCCAAAGTACATGTGTGAAGACCCGAATTGGGTGTCAACATATCTTATATACAAACAGAGATATGAAAAATTGTGGTATATATGTGTAATAAGAATTGTAATGCAAAAGAAGTACATGTATAAAGACATGAATTGGTGTGAACATACTTTATATACAAAATATGAAAAATGTGCTCTATATGTATAATAAGATTTGTAATGCATTCCGCTAGCATGTATTTAAAAAAATGAAATCAATTTTTTTAAAAAGAAGAAAATTAAAGGGATAAAAATAGGAAAAAACTAAAATTACTTCTTTGCAATTAATATAATCCTGTGTTGAGAAGGTACACACAAAATACTCACAAAATATTTGTAGAGGTGACAAATTCAGTAAAGTATCAGAATATAAAATCAACACAAAAATCAGTCAATTTTCTATATGCAAACAATGAATCTACTGAAAATGAAATTAGAAAAGTGATCCCATTCACAATAACACCAAAATTAGAATACCTAGGGATAAATCTAACCAAGGATAGGAATGACATCTGAAATTAAAACTAGAAAACAATGAAGAAAAAAATTGAAGTAGAATGTAGAAGGTGGAAAGACAACCCATGTTTTGGATAGTAAGAATGAATATTATAGGACTCAACATATAATCAAAACCACTTTAAATCTTTAATGCATATTAACCAAAATATCAATGATAATCTTCACACAATGACAAAGTGACACAAAAGAGTTCTCATAAGAAATGAGATAGAAATCAACATATAGGAAATTATAAATGACCACAAATAGACAAGAGGAAAAGAGATATTCCAATAAATATCATTATCAGCACTGAAAATTAAGACAGAATATTAAAATCTACAAGAGAAAAAAAGCATCAGGTCACATTAAGAGTCAAATGAATAAGATTCACCTTTGAATTCTCAACTCAGACACCAATATCTAAGAAACACTAGAATAAGGTATTCAAAGCTCAAAAAAAAATGCATCAAGATTGCTATATCCAAAAAAAAAAAAAAACTATTTCAAAATGAGTGGGGAAATTAAAACATTGCATGACAAAGCTAAACTGAAGGAAATCACAGCAACCAAGTTATAACTATGAAAACTATGCAAAGATATGCTGCACACAGAGAAATCCAAAACAAACCCCAAAGATATCAAGGGGATGATGCCTACTGTAAGAGTAAATAAAAAATCAAAATCAAATTAAATATTGCAAATAAGCAAAAATATCAGGAAACTACAAACTTATATGTATATACTAAATCTGTAAATAAATGGACTCTACTCCCCAATTAAAAGACACAGATTAGCAGAATAAATCAGAAGGCAAGACCCAACTGGATGCTGTCTGCAAGAGATTGATCACATAGCAAAGATGCCCACAGGCTGAAGTTTGTAAAAGAACATTTACATATCACACAAATGGAATCTAAAAACCATCAGGAAAACAATCAGCTAGCTATTCTCACATTAAAACAAAGGAGATTTCAAGCAAAAATTAACCACAGAAGGACAGTACATTCTGGTAAAGGGAATAATACAACCAGAAGAAATAAGAGTAGTAAATACAAACGCCCCAATGTCAGCATATGTTAAATAAAATAATTCTTGACAGTAAATTTCAGATAGATGTCAATAATATAATACCTAGTGATGTTAACATACTTTTATCACCAATAGATAGGTCACCTAAAGATAAAATCAACAAAGATATTACCAACGTAAATAGTACAATAAACCCAAGGGACCTAATATACATTTAGAATACACCTCACCATGTCACCTCTTCTTCTCACACACATTCTTCCCCTAATATCATCCAGCATCTTGTGACATAGCCCAGGAGACTCACAGGAACTGAGCTGCTGTTGGTGCCATACTCATGATCTTCCAAAACCATGAGATAAACTCTTCTCCCTTCAGGGAACTGAACTTCTGGGGATTTGTCATAGAAGTGGGAAACAGGCTTATGCATATTGTGTCCTATTCCTGTGTGAGAGGCAGCGACTCTTCCCTCTGGAAGATTCCCAGTTCCACATCCAGCCTTTAGGCTCTCCTGACTTCAGTCTCCTGGGGTCATATCTCCACCTGGTGTGGGCTATATTCTTCTGTATCTTTGAAACCTGAAGCTTCATGGCACAGGCACCCAAACCCCTTCCCTCCTTGAGGCTTTACCTTGGACACACAGCACCCAGAGGGTTCACAGGTCCACAAGCACACCCTGGGGATGAGACAGGGAACTCTCCAAGGCCTCTGTCTGTGACCTGTTTGTTATAGAGGGACAAGTCTACAGTGCCCTCTAACATGGGCTCATGGTCAAGGTGCACTTAAATACATGTGTAACCCAGAATGTGGGCAACCAGCACTCATGGCGGAGGCTGCATGGCCCTGTTCCCATGAGACGCATTTACTTGGGATGACTTTTGTCTCTTCTAGACATCTGTTGATGTAGCTTGAGTATCTGGACACTAGGGCATATTATTTTCTATGTATCTCCAAAATTCTTCCTGTTCTTTGGTTTCAGTCTTGTTTTTCTCTACAGTAACCAAACCTAGATTCTGCCCCAAAACTTTAAACAATCTCTATCACTGAAGGTTCTCAATTAGCTTCAACATCCATAAAAAAACAGGATGTAGCAAAAATAGCACATGCACCCACCCTTGAGACATGAGAACACACAGTAAACTAAATCAAGAAATGCCAAGACCCATTTCTTCACTGTGTTCATGCTAGAAATTGTTTCCATGAGTGAATACTTTAGTAAAACAGTGATTCAACAAATGCAGTCATTAGGACTAAGTTGGTTTTACTTGCTTCAAGCAACATTTAATAAAGATTGATGTGACTAGACATTCAGACAAGTAAGTTAATACCTGTAAGCCCACCTACTCAGGAGCTGGGGCAGGAAGATTGCAAGTTTACAGCCAGCCAGAGCAACTTAGTGAGACCATGCTACAAACACAGTGTTTTATAAAGGAGGCTGAGATGTAACTAAGTGGTAGCAAACTTGCTTCACATGCAGAATGCCTCAGCTCAATCTCCAGCACAACAAAAACAAAGAAAGAAATAAAAAAGCCAAAATCAAAGTGACATTAAAGGATTCTGTGCACAAAAGAGGTCAACCCACTCTACTTCCCTGCACCATTCCCAGGCCAATTCCACATGCAACCAGCTGAAATACCCTTGTGTCACCCTATAAAGCTGTGTGAAGTGAGCAATTAAATAGTTGACAATTGTGCATACATACAATCAACACACTTGTGATAAGATTTGGGAGGGTTAGGCTCTAGAGCCTGGATAGATAGGAATCTAGGCAATGTAAAGACATGATGTGATCATCCAAAATACCACAGAAAATAGCAGAGAAATCTTCACCAACCACACTTTGGATTATACAAAGCAGGAAATGTAATCTAAAAGGGCTTGTTGCAGAGCTCATGAAGCCCAAGGTGGTTCTGGGGCACAGCCAGCACCATGCTCCACCCTTAACACAGCAGGGATTCCCAGTGCCTTCCAGACATTTTATTTTCTTAAACAATGAAAAAGTTAAAGATGTGTGAAGACACATTAAGAGAGTTACCAGCAGGATGTTAATATTTTCAGGAAGGAGGCTGAAAAATTTCCCATTGGATGAGGCTATTACAATCTCTATACCATGTGAAAGTGGGGTAGGTAACCAATAATATATGATCCATTGACCTGATAGATAATGTGTGCCGGCACATATCACTGGACCAAAAGATTGCAATGCTAAAACAATCACAGAACCACATGTAGAGGGTTCCTTTTACAGCTGTGCATGAAGATTAAGTCACAGCACTCAGGAAGTGGAGAGAAGCTGGAGTAAATGTGCACATGTGTTTTTCAAGTGGTATGCAAGGCACACAAGATGAAAAAGGAGGTATTTTTAATATTCTGGATGGTCACTTGATTGAACAGAAAAGATTGAACACCAGTGTAGAGGAGGAGTTATCCAGAGCATTGCAAAAAGCCATGGATGTGCCAACAAGCACATCTCATTTCTGACAGATAGTAGAGGCCAATGCTGCAGGGGAAGCAGGTGTGGGTGCAGATGTTTTGGGGAGACCAGTGATGAGAGTTAACAGATGAGGACCTTCCACAGCCTCGTGGCTTCTCTAGCACACTCTACCTGCCTCCTCCACACAGAGGATGGTTCTCGGAAGACCAAACTGCACTCACATTTGTCCCCTCAGGTATGATTTTATTCTAGGAGTAACTACCTCACTCATACATATGTATGTATGCCATGTATGTATGTACATGTCAAATTAATCTTCAGTTGTGTAAAAACAAAACTTCTTTAAAGATGCTTGATATGTAGAAATTCTTTGAGAACAGAGCTCTAACACTTATTAAGGATAAGTGCCATATAAAGAGAAGAATTGCTAAAAACCATATCAAATGCTTTATTTATCAGGCTGTATATGAAAATGAAAAGCTACTTTTGAGAGTTATGTAGAAGCCTATTTTTTTCAATTCCAGAATGACTTTAGAGATGTTCCTAATAATAATCTATTGCCTACATTTAATTGTGAGTTAGATTTAACAGCTGCATTTTACATTTTCCTTCCTGGGGAGAGAAGACCAGTATATTTGTTCTTCTTGGAAAGCAAGAAAAATTTGGAAGAAAACTCACTTGATCAATGACTATCTGTTACTTCAGGAGAAATGTGCTGATTTATGTGGCACCCACAGCCAACACTGGCCACATCTATGAAAATGGGTCACTGAGGAAGCAGTCTCATTAGAGATGTAGTTCTTGATGTTTAACAAATCAGACCATATCCTGCTGCCTCTGATCAGCAGAGATTCTAACTCTGTTGTAGCACAGTTTAAGAACATATACCAATTGCTATTTACTATTTTGAAAATTCTGTAGAAATTAGTTCATTACACCAAGAAGAGTCCTCACATGTAACATTTTCCTCTCAATTGAATGTGAGAAATGTAAATTTCATAACAGCATTATTTTTCCAGGTTTAATTCTAATTAGATTTTGCTTTTCTTCATGTTAGGTTAATAAAAGCATTTTCTTCTTCAAGAATATAAAAATAAAAGTAGGAGTACCTGATGGGTTGAAATTCATAGAAATATTTGGTAAACTCTGGTCATACATGCTAAAGGCAAGCCTATATAAACCTATGATCAGAAAAATGTGTGCAGTTTGTAGATATTTATACATAAACATATGTTCACATATATATATATGTGTGTGTGAAGAAACACATGAAAGTATCATAAAAACATGTTGTACATCCCACATGTCAGTGCTGATCATGATGCTCTAATGTGTTGTACTGATCAGTTTCTGCTGCCTATCCAAATGCCTACACAAACACCTTATAAAGGAAGAAAATTTATTGAACTACATTTCTGGAGATTCAGGAGCATGGTGCCAGCATCTGCTCAGTCCTGGTGAGGGCCTCACAGCAGATGGATCACTAAGGTAGAATCACGTACAGAAGAGTCCACAGGGCAGAACAGGAGCAAGAGACAGTGGAGACAGCTGCACTTGCTGTAGGACAACTCATGTTCTCATGGAAACTAATATAACCAATCATTAATCCCCTCCAAGGTGACCTCCCCATGACAACCACCTTGTATTGCATCCACTTCTCAAAGGTTTCACCACACAACAAATCACACTGGGGTAAAAATTTCCAACATGTGGTATTTAGGTTGAAAACATAAATCACATCCATACCAGAGCATGTGTGCATCAAAGGAGAAATGCTAGAATTGTTTGAAATTCCTTCAGTTAGATTCTATCATCAACAACATGGGAAAATACAAATTTGAGGCATATGGAAGTTTCTTTTTTTAATTGATTTTATCTTTTTAAATACACGACAGCAGAATGCATTACAATTCTTGTTACACATATAGAGCATAATTTTTATATCTTTGTATATAAAGTATGTTCACACAAATCCATGCCTTTATACGTGTACCTTGTGTGTTTATTTTTTGCATTTCAATTCTTATTAGACATATATACCACAATATTTCATATCTCTGTTTGTATATAAATTATGTTGACACCCAATTTGAGTCTTCACACATGTACTTTGGATAATGATGTCCATCACATTCCACCATCCTCGCTAATCCCCTTCCCTCTCCATTTCCCTCCCACCCCTCTTCCCTATCTAGAATTCATCTATTCCTCCCATGCTCCCCCTCCATACCCCACTATGAGTCAGTCTCCTTATATCAGAGAAAATATTCAGCATTTGTTTGTTTTGGGATTAGCTAACTCCACTCAGCATTATCTTCTCCAATGCCATCTGTTTACCTGCAAATGCCAGAAGCATATGGAATTTTCAAAGTCAAATATAAAACAGCTGATGTTGAATGATTTTATTTATATAAAGTGCAAAATGTTAAAAGTGATCTCTACTGTTAGAAGTCACATACTGGTCATTATTGGAAACACATAAGGAAAGAGGAGTCATACCAACTAGGATATTGTTTTACCATGTAGCAGTTGCTTGCACAGGAGTTTTCAATTTGTGAAATTTGATTAGAAATGCATGCCAACACATACATACAAATGTTTCAAAGATACATATCACTAATTCAATATTAAGTAGTGAACTAAAATTTATTAGTACCCAGTGTTGTGAACAAACAAGGTAGACATTAAATAAAGGTTAAAACCTAATTAGCTTATGAAAAGAAGAAAGACTGCATTGTGAAAATCACAGCACAGAAATGAATAAATTAAATATAAACTGTTTAATAAAGAGGACATTAGTAGACTTTGCTTCCCATCATGTCCAAGATTACATGAAACATGTCTCATTTCATTGCAAAAGACAAGCTCTTGATACTTTTCACTTTGATATTTCCTTCAAAAGACACAGATGAAAAATAAACATAATATGTAGATAAATGAAAAATATGTGTCACTTGTAAATAAAGAAAGTAAAATAAAGAAAGCAGATTTTATGCTGAAGAATTTGGTTGTTGTTGTAACTGGTATTTTGAGTCTGAAATTTATATTTGTTACATCTATTTTTCCAAAAATATTATTGGGTGGATAATAAAGCAAATCTAAGTGGTATACATGTGCACATACTCAGGTACACATACACACACACATGCACACACTGTAATAAAAAAGCACATGTGTGTTGATTGTCATTCTTAGATATATGACTGTATCACTATTCTTTTAATTTGGGAGTACAAATGAAAAAATATGTAAGAATTGTGCAAAGCCTACAATTTAGATGTTCCTCCTGACATCAGGGATTTTCCTATTCCTTATTCCAGACAGACTGAACCTGGATGCACTGGAGTTCCTGCTCATGAGCAGAAAGGGGCTGACAGCTGGGAAACTGCCAGCAACTATTGCAGCCATCTTTACCAGCAGCCAGTGGGGATTATAAATAACATACAAATTTGGAAGATGCAGGAAAGTGTGTAAAAAGATGCAAGGGTGCTCACCAGGAGGAGGATGTTTTTGGTGGCTCTAGACTCAGGGGAGGACCTGGGGAGCTGGTCTTTTGAATGTGCTGCATTCTATGCTTGTGCCTGTGCAGGATGAGCACCATGGAGCTGCTGGCCCAGAGCATGAGCCCCACACACAGGACATCAGGGAATGTTAGCAATGCTGCATGCAGTGATTGTGAGGATTTGTCAGGATGAACAGCAGAACAGTATCCATAATTTTTGATGCTTGTGATATTATTGTTGCTCCTTTTTCCAGTCATATGTGAAATAATTATAAGATTTTCAAGCAGGTACAGAATCCAGCTCAGGTACATGGAGAAACCAATGTATTTGGGAGCTTTCACTTTAAGCTCTGTACAGCTGGAATTCTCAGGACTAATCTTCATGGCCTGGAAGACACTCAGGAGGCAGGTGCTGCCAATGGACACACCCCTGCCCACCCTGTGAAGATAGAAAAGCAGCTTGCATCCAACATCACTGAGGAAATCTTTCACTCCAAATGCTGCCACTGTCTGATTGTGGACAACTTGTTAGCCCTCTACACAGGAGAGCTAACGAGTTGGCCGCAATCAAGTGCTGAAGAATCAAGTCTGTGTGTCTTACCTTGAACCTAATGAGGTGATGGACCAGGTAATGGAGGAGAACACAAGAATTACCCAGAGCTCCAACCACAGTCTGTGACAAGAAGATGATACCTACAGCCACATCACTGGCTGCCATCCTGCCAGTTCCCTGCTGTCCCAGCCAGAGGGTCCTGGAGGGAAACAGGAGGCCTGGGCTGCACGTGTCTTGTCAACCAAAACCCAGTATTGCCCACACTCCAGAGTTACCACTGTGAAAACTTACTTAAGATTTTATTTTCACTAGCAGTTTTTAATGAGATTCATGACTACTTAAGGTAGGAAGTGTGTATAAATCCCTGTTGTGAAGGCAGAACATGGTGATCCCTGAATCTTCATGATATAACACAGGGGCTGAGATGAACAGGAGAACTTCTACACACACATGTTATGTCTCTGTCCAGATTCATACTCTGATCAGGTGCACAGAGGGGTCTTGAAACTGGCTTAGCATTAATTAAGAGCATAGCATAAAAAGCAAGCTTCCCTAAAGGTCGTGAGTAGGTTCTTCTATCAATCCAGCTCATATTTACTTTCATTTGTCTATATTCCTATTGTCTTCAAAACCAATGGTACTTTTTAACTTTTCATTATAAAATATTTTGATTTAGATGTAAATAGTTATTCTATGTACAAGGTCAATTCTGAAGGAACATTTTGATATTTTAATAACTGCAGATGCACTGAGGGAAATCTAGCCCTACAGGCACCTGTCACACGGTGAGCTACCTGCAGGAGGCAGGACTGGCTGCACATCAGGACAGCTGCCCATGACTCCTACGGTTGTATGTTAGGAACACAACTAAATGGCCACTGTCACAGAAATTTTGGAACATTCCAAGGCCATGTACTGTTTCTTGGAATATCAAGAAGTAATACGTGATTAAAGAGCTTAGTGTAGGAACAAAACATTCACTTCTTTAGAAGACACAAATGTGAGTTACTTAATATCTAAAAAAATATTTCAAAGAGGTAAGATTAGTAAATGATATTACAATAGGAGTGATTCATGAAAATTGGTATATGTGGTCATTTAAAAGTCAAAATACTAGAATTTCTGCATTGATTTGAATGAATATATTTAACAAAATATATTGGGTAAAAAAAAATTTAGGTTCACATGTTACTGAATAGATGGAGAAGAGCTTTCCTATGTCCCCTGCACATTCACACCCTGCTCCACAATCAGATTCCTATGCCACATGGGGCATTCACTATAATCAGCAGATATCTGACATAAAAAAAATATAAAGCTCTTACAGGTGGTAATAGAATTCTGTAATAACCTTGTCCACTTTTCCATACACGTTCCTTTCCACAGTATAGATAAATGGCCCCATTAACCTTGAATTGTGATGCTTTCAAGATTGGTATAATTACTATCCCCCTTGTCTGCACCATGCTGAGAGTGAGAAAATGTGCTGCCTGAGCAGTCACCATCAGCTCTCTCCCCACACAGGACTAAGGAGATTCCTGTCAGTTCCTCCTACTCCACACAACAAGCAGGGAGATACTATGAGTCTGGACCTAGAAATCATGAAGATTTAGTGTAGACTTTCAGTAAGGTAAAATGAGCCATTGGGTGACTTTAAAAAAACCTCCTTGTACACCTTGAAAAACACATTTAATTTTCATTTTCACGAAACCACAGCAATCTCTGTCAGTAAGAATCACATATACTTAAATTAGGATTCCTGATGGTTTGGCATTTAGGCTAGGACCCATTTATCTTTGCCACCTAGAGCCATTCTTCATCAACCGTTTTAATACTTGCATGGCTCTGGCTTCTGCAGTGTCCCCTTTTCAGCTGTGATCACTTACCCAGACTCTTGATGGTCTCTTCTCATCTCATAGATGCTGCTCTCAGACTCACCTTGAATCACTCACCAGGCTCTTCCTCTCTGCCAGGCTGGTGACATCAGTGCAGAGGCCTCTCTGACCAAGATGTGTGCTGTAGGGTGGTGGCCAGCTCCTGAGATATGGGCTGATAATTCAAATCCTGGTATGCAGCCCAGAGTTCCAGATCATTCTGCCCAGCAGGTCTCTGTGGCTGGCTGCAGGGATTCCACCCACTCCAGGAACTCCAAGTATTCTGTTCTCTCCTGCATGTTTGAAACTTGGCATTGACCCTATGGATTACACACATTTGATGGATATCTCACATCTGCTCTGCTACCTGCTGTTTATGATCAGCTGATGTCTTCTAGAGCTCTACCATTTATGTCAACTGCTGCTATAACATAGAGCAATGCAGTTGTGGTTAAGCAGCTCATATTTGGATGTCTCCAGGCAGCACTGGCCCCTTCAAGGCTTCATGAAAAATAATGGATAAGATCTTCATGCATATCAATGTGTGGGGAATTCCTCTAGCAAGAATGACCAAAGAGTTGGCTACCATAAGTTGCCCAAGAATCAAATCTGTGGACCTTAATGTGTACCCACTGCAGGAAAGCACTAAATTATAATAAAGTACAGAGAAATTTCCCAGAAATGTATAACATACTTGGGAATCAATGTAAAGAAAAAGGTGAAAGATCTATACAATGAAAACTACAGAATAATAAAGAGAAAAATCAAAGAAGACCATAGAAGATGAAAGATCCACCTTGCTTTTGGATAGACAGAATTAATATTATCAAAATGACCATACTACCAAAAGCACTGTACAGATTTAATGCATTTATGACCAAAATCCCAATGGCATTCCTCATACAAATAGAAAAAACAATTATGAAATTCATCTGGAAAAATAAGAGACCCAGAATAGGTAAAGCAATCCTTAGCAGGAAGAGTGAAGCAGATGGTATTGCTATGCCAGACTTTAAACTATACTACAGAGCAATAGTAACAAAAGTAACATGGTATTGGCACTGAAACAAACTGATAGAAACAATGGTACAGAATAGAGGACACAGAGACTAACCCACAAAATTACAATTATCTTATATTAGACAAAGTTGCCAAGAACATACACTGGAGAAATGATAGCATCTTCAACAAATGGTGCTGGGAAAACTGGGAATCCATATGCATTAAAATGAAATTAAACCCCTATCTCATGCACAAAACTTAACGCAAAATGGATCAAGCACCTTGGAATTAAATCAGAGACTCTGTTCTAATAGAAGATAAAGTAGGCCCTAAACTTCATCATGTAGAATTAGGCCCCAACTTCCTTAATAAGACTTCTATAGCACAACAATTAAAACCAAGAATCAATAAATGGGATGGAATCAAACTAAAAAGTTTCTCCTCAACAAAAGAAACAATCTGTGAGGTGAACAGAGAGCCTATATCCTAGGAGCAAATCTTTACCCCTTACACATCAGATAGAGCACTAATCTATAGGGTATACAAAGAACTCAAAAAGCTAAGCACCAAAAAACCAAATAATCCAATCAACAAGTGGGCCAAGGACCTGAACAGAACAGACCTCTTCTCAGAAGATGAAATACAATCAATCAACAAATATATGGAAAAATGCTCATCAACTCTGGCAATCTGAGAAATGCAAATCAAAACTACTTTAAGACTTCATCTCACTCCAGGTAGCTATTATGAAGACAAACAACAATAAGTGTTCATAAGGATTTGGCAAAAAAGGTACACTCATAGATTTCTGGTGGGACCGCAAATTGGTGCAGCCAATATGGAAAGAAATAGGAGATTCCTTGGAAATCTGGGAATGGAACCAGTATTTTACCCAGCTATTCCTCTCCTTGGACTATCCCCACAGCACCTAAAAACAGCACACTACAGGGACACAGCCACATCAATGTGTATAGCAGCACAATTCACAGTAGCTAAACTGTGGAGCCAACCTAAATGTTCTTCAGTGAATGAATGAATTTTAAAAAATGGAATTTTATTCAGCACTAAAAGGAATCAAATCATGGCATTTGCAGGTAAATGGATTCAATTGGAGAAGATATTTCTAAGTGAAGTTAGCCAATCACAAAAAAAACAAATGCTGAAGGTTTTCTTTGATATAAAGAGACTGACTCATAGTGGGGTAGGGAGGGAGAGCATGAGAGGATTAGATGAATTCTAGATAAGGAAGAGGAGTGGGAGGGAAAGGCAGGAACAGGGGAATAGCAAGGATGGTGGAATGTGATGGACATCATTATACAAAGAACATGTATGAAGACATCAATTAGGTGACAATATACTTTATATACAAACAGATATAAAAAATGTGGAATATATGTGTATTAAGAATTGTAATGCAAAAAACAGAAAAACAAAGTACATGTATAAAAGCATGAATTGGCGTGAACATACTTTATATACAGAGATATGAAAAATTGTGATCTATATGTGTAATAAGAATTGTAATGCATTCCACTGCTGTCGTTTATTTAAAACAAATAAAATCAATAAAAGATTAAAAAACAATGAATCTACTGAAAATGAAATTAGGAAATTGAATCCATTCACAATAAAATAAAAATTAGAATACCTATGGATAAATCTAATCCAGGATGTGTAGGACCTCTAAAATTAAAACTAGAAACAATGAAGAAAAAATACTGAAGTAGAATGTAGAAGATGGAAAGACCACCCATGATTTGGATAGGAATAGAACTGAACATAAAATCAAAACTATTTTAAAAACTTAATGTATACCCACCAAAATATCAACAACAATCTTCACACAATGACATAGAGACATAAAACAGTTCTCAAAAGAAATTAGATAGGAATCAACATACAGGAAATCATAAATGACCACAAATACACAATGCCAAAAGAGACACTGCAAGACACATCATAATCTACACTGAAAATTAAGACACAATATTAATATCTGCAAGAAAAAACACATCAGGTCACATTTAGTGGCAAATCAATAAGATTCACCTTTGACTTCTCAATTCAGACACCAATATCAAGGAAAGACTAGAATGACATATGCCAAGCTCAAAAAGGAATTTCCAGCTAAATTGCTATATCCAAAAAAAAATGTGTTTCAAAATGAGTGGGGAAATTAAAACATTGCATGATGAAGCTAAAATAAAAGATGTCATGACCACAAAGCAAGAACTATGAAGAATATTCAAAGATATGCTACATACAGAGTAATTCTAGAATAAACAAAATAGGTCTCAAGTGGTGAGGCCCACTATAAGAGTAAACAACTAAATGAAAATCAAAACCAAATAAAATATAGCAAATAAACAAAAATGTCAGGAAAGCACAAACTTATATTCACACTATCTCTGCATATAAATGGCCTCTACTACCCAATTAAAAGACATAGATTAGCAGAATAAATCAAAAGACAAGGTCCAACTGGATGCTGTTTGCAAGAGACTGATCACATAGCAAAGATGCCCACAGGCTGAAATGTGTAAAAGGACATTTACATATCACACAAATGGAATCTGAAAACAATCAGGAAGAGCTAGCTATTCTCAGATGAAACCAAAGCAGATTTCAAGCAAAAATTAACCACAGAAGGACAGTACATTCTGGTAAAGGAACAATTAAACCAGAAGAAATAACAGTAGTAAATATACCGGCCCCAAATGTCTGGACATATTAAAAGACATAATTCTTTTTTTAAATTTTTATTGTTGGTTGTTCAAAACATTACATAGTTCTTGATATATCACATTTCACACTTTGATTCAAGTGGGTTATGAACTCCCATTTTTACCCCATATACAGATTGCAGAATCACATCAGTTACACATCCATTGATTTACATATTGCCATACTAGTGTCTGATGTACATAATTCTTGATTTTAAATTCCAGATAGACTGCAATAAAATATTACCTAGTGATGTTAACACACTTTTATCACCGATAGGTCATCCAAAGATAAAATCAACAAAGATATTAACAACGTAAATTGTACGATAAACCCAATGGGCCTAATAGACATTTAGAATACACCTCACCATGTCACCCCTTCCTCTCACTCACATTCTTGCCCTAATATCATCCAGCATATTGTGACATAGCCCAGGAGACTCACAGGAACTGAGCTACTGTTGGTGCCATATTGATATCTTCCAAAATCATGAGATAAAGGAAGGAATGTATAGGTAAAGAACAGGGGATCATTAGGGTGCGATCACTACAGTAGAATACAGCAAAATGGGTCCTTACACTATGCATTTTTCCTGTTACATATGCAGGTACAACAAAGAGTGAACTCCAAAGTAAACAGTGGACTTTGGCTAAGAATGATCTACATCCAGTTTGATGCTGTCACACGGATCACACAGATTCCAGATGTTACAGTTATGGAGACTGTACTGGCAGCAGGGATGTATTAGAACTCTGTACTATATGCTTGAACATTCATAAATACAGCTTGCTTTTAAAAACTGAAATATTAATGTAAAGATAAATGATCCATCAAAACCAAGGAGCTATTACCTTGGAAATGCAAGGTGCATTCACTATTTGATAGGCAGTATCATTCAGAACCCTAACAAAGTAAAGGTGAGAAACCTCATTATCACTGGAATAGATGAATAAGAGAAATGGACAGCACACTACCTGTATTTGTGGTAACAATGCTCACAAACTGCTATAAATGGGTACTTTCCTCATAGAACTGGTACCTTCTCCCTCTGTGGCCCCACCCAGAAAGTAACCACAGCCCCACACCCCTAAATGTGCTCCAGGGCCCCCAGGCCAGAATCCTGCAGAACTTTGGTCACAGAGGTGATGGCTGTCCAGGACGATGTCACCTCACAGCTGCAGTGCACCTGTGTAGAACTGCAGTGGCCACTGTCCACCAGCGACCATAACTTAGATGACAGGACAGGTGGACAGCAAGTTCACACCAGTGGTTCTGCTCTCTAGGGACAGCCTGAAGGTCACCCAGAAAAGGTGGTGTCCACTGTGCAGCTCATCTTTAATCACTGCCACGGCATGACCTGTGCTGAGTGGGCAGCCTGGTCCTCATACTGGTCCTCAGGAATATTTGGCCCTGGGAGAATGTGGCAGTTTACCCAGAGATGACAGTAAATGGTCCCCACTGAACTCTCATCCAAACAGTTTTACTCTGAGCCCAGTTCCCCACCTGTGTGTCCTGCTCTGATATTTCCCATGTCCCTGCCTGAACCAGCAACTTCACTGTTTATATATAAATGGGTTCTCTTGAGAATACAACCTAGCCTCAATATATAAATGTATTCTGACTTAGAGAGTGGTAAGTGCTACTTTTTAAGATTGTAGGTGAGGCTGGGAGTAGTGGGACATACCTCTAATCCCAGTGGTTGGGAAGCTGAGGCAGGAGAATCACAAATTCTAGGCCAGCCTAAGAAACTTAGAAGGGCTTTATACAACTGAGTGAGACCATGTCTCAAAAAAACAAACAAATAAATAAAAATATAAACAAGCACTAGGCATGTGGCTCAGTGGTTAAATGACTCTCTGTTCAACCCCAGTACAGTGGGGAAAAAAAGAGTGTAGGTGAGGACATGGCCATTTATCTATGTGCACTGAAACGCATCTGTGGATATTTTAACAACATGTCAGAGTGTGCGATTACACTGCTACAGTTGTAGAGCTCCCAGCAGAACAGGTGCAACTCCTAGATGAGAAACCAGGTCCTTCCTTCCTTGTGGCACAGCAGGCAGCAGGAGCACTGTGTTCCCACCAGCTTCTCTTATTCCTGAAAACTGCAATCTGGGTGACATGGAGTGGCCCAGGTGGACACTGCACAGGAAAGGAGTTTGCATCACAACTGAGGATACCCACACACAGGAAAACAAACCTTTTAAGGAGAACTGCTGACAAACCTACCTTGTTCCTTGAAGAAACTGTGCAGAAAAACAATTCTCTCCTTAATTCTGGCAGTTGATGCTAAATCTGTCCTCCCAAGGTCTCTTCAAAACTATCTAACAAATAACATTCTGGAACAAAACTTTTCTGGTAATTATAAACTTACTGAAATGCTAAGGAGAATTATTTTCCAAAAAATCCACCGCTCATTTTTACATTGCATTTGTTTCAGGCAATCTTTCCAGGAGTGCAGCACTTGGTCAAAAGTTGTAATTCAACTGACCTGGAAGCCTGGGAACTAATTAATTCCATGTGCCTCCAGCGACAGGAACTAGGATGGCTGACTACGGCATGCTGTGCACAGGGTGAGGACCACTAGCTCTGTTTCCTTCCACCACGACCATGTGGGTATCACAGTCAGCCAGCTAAGGACCCCAGTGCTCTTTACGGTTTGCAATAGAAAGACAATGACTCTTCCATCCATTTCTCTATTGATATTTTGAGTGTGAAGAACAATGAAACACTTAAACATTTGTGAAAAAATAGGTAACTTATGTAGTAATGATACAATTATGTAGTTACAATACTTTAAATTATGTTTTGAAACTGGTGATTGAGCCCAGCCTTGTCCCTGAGCGTCATCTGCAGCCTTTTTAATTTCTAATTTTTGAGGCAGCATCTACATTGTTGAGGCTCCTTCCACTTGTGATCCTCCTCTCTTGGTCTCCCAATTTGTTGTGATTGTAGGTGTTTTCCACAGCACAAACATAGATTTTTAAATTTTTTTATGCAGACAAAGCAGAGCCTGGATAGTTTGGATACAGTGGATTTATGGCTCATGAGAAGAAAGGGGCTGACAGTGGGAAAACACAGTGAAATCAGGTCACTGGTGTCCACCACCCACCAAATGAGGTTGGAAAAAATAGCAATATATAAATGTAATAGAGAGGAGAGGGTGTGGAAAGTCACAAAGGTGCCCACCAGGACAAGGATTCTCTGGGTGGCTCTGGACTCAGGGCAGGATCTGGGGGGAACTTTGATGCTGTGGATATGCTGAACCCTCTGCTTGTGCCTGTACAGAAGGAGAACCATGGAGCCACTGGACCAGATCATGAGCACAGAAAAGACAACTTCAGGAAATACAAATAAGGCTGCATATAATAAATCTGTGATTCTGTCACGACCTGTGTAAGAGAAGTAACCATAATCTCTCTTGTCCGTCGTGTTTACACTGTTCCATTTGCTAAGTATATAGACAGGAAAAATGGAATTCACCACCATGTACAGAACCCAGCAGAGGGAAATGGAGAAGCCAATGTACCTGGGAGCTCTTCCGTTGAGATCCTTCCAACAGGAGTTCATGGGGCTGATGGTGATGCTCTGGAAGACGCTCAATAGGCAGGTGATGAAAATGGACATACTTCTGCCCACTCGATATATATACAAAATTAGTTTGCATCCAAAATCACTGAGGAAATATTTCAACCCAAAGGCTGTCATTGTCTGGGGAATTCCTCTACTGAGAAGCACCAAGGAGTTGGCTATGATCAGGTGCCTGAGAATCAAATCTCTGGACCTCAGTTTGTACTCATTGCAGAAATGAAATAAATGATAATAAAGCAGAGAGAAATTTCCCAGGATTCCTACTGCAATCTGTGATAAGAACATCAGTCCCATAACCATATCTCTGGAGTCTATTCTTTCATTCATCATATTTTCCTTTGAATGATAGCAACAGTTCCACATATGAGCAAAATTACTCATTAACAATAGCTGTATCCAAGCACAGTGGTGAGAATCTATATCCACTTGTTACCTGTGGGGCTGAGGCAGGAGATTCACTGGAACCTGGAATCCAGTCTGAGCAACGTAGTGAGCTCCTCATCTTAAAGTAATTTTTGACACCAACAGTAACTTTCATTGCATGCACCTGTGGCATTGTAAAGACCTCAAGATGCACATATTGATGGGGAGAAATATGCTTTGTAGGAAAATGGCCTAGATGATCACATTATGCCAAGTTGGGAGGAGCAATGAAAAATGAGAGCAAATGCATAGAAATAATTTAGCATTTAATATTTCAGAATTAACTGATATATGCTGATCACATAGGAAAAGGAATTTCAATCACCATCCATACCATACAACAAATCAGATCTTAGTGGATTTCTGACCCAAATTTTAAAGAGAAGCAATGGCATTTTTAGAATACCAAAAAACATTTCTGTCGTATTAAAAACCAAAATGCACAATAAACAGACAAATATCAATTTTTACATGGAGTTTTAAGTCCTGTGTTTTCTGGTTGTGACTTTTCACTCTGCTTTCCTGCCAGGCTCCTTTCTCACAACCCAAGTCACTATACTTTTAAAGCTTAACACTGCATTCTGAAAATGGACCACCAGACTTTCTGTTGCTCACATTATCATTCCAGGAATAAAAGAATAGTGAAATCTATA
The DNA here is from genome assembly GCF_001458135.2 of Marmota marmota marmota. Classification (NCBI taxonomy): domain Eukaryota; kingdom Metazoa; phylum Chordata; class Mammalia; order Rodentia; family Sciuridae; genus Marmota; species Marmota marmota. Next base: position 416,040 of record NW_025999985.1, on the reverse strand, counting down.
TCTGAATTATTCAACAATTTTACTTTGCTCTTAAACAATGGCACATGAGTCATTAATATCTGACAAAGTAGTTTAGGATAAAACTGAAGCCCTCAGTGATTTCAGACTGAAATATTCTGTGCACTGATAGATACATCAGTGAAACTGATAGTGGTGAAAGATGATTTGTGGAGGACATTTCAATACACAGGATATGACAGTAGAAGATGGAGGATGTGAAATCTGTTGCATGGAATGAACTGAAATAAAAAGAAAAATTTCCTGAGTTTGTAATTAGTATTGGAATATTATTAAACCAGAGAAGTTACCAGATATACTTGGTACTGCTGACCAGTGTCCGGTTGTCATTGTTATAATGTTACCTTCTTTTATATGTTCAGCAGGGAGAGAAGTCACGCTAGAGCCATCTCAGCACAGGGATTCGGATGAGACACAATTCCTGTCCACTAGGTGGATTGTAATGTAGAGTTGGGAAAGAACACTTTATTCCAGAAATAATCCCTGGTCTTGGTTTCTGCACAGGATGAGGTGATCCTTACATTTACAGGATTATCTTTAAATAGACATGAAAGCCTTATACACACAGCCATCAAGGCAGTTTAAAATATATTCTGAGTTTTTTAAAGTAATGTGAAGAGCATGTTAGTTGCTAACTACAGTCCTTAAGTCCCTTCAAAATGACAATTCACTATCAATGGTAATTTTCTTAAATAATCTTAGTGTGTATTTTATTAAATAACTTTAGGAGCCCTGAAGAATTGCTATCAGGTCAGGGACACTTCTCTTTTTACTACTGAGCTCATAAAGAAGGAATTATTCCTCTCCCTTGTCGACCTTCCCACCAACTCTGTTTTTACCCCAGGATTTCTCTGCAGACATGAGCACACCTGCAGACTTTCTTTCCTTACTGAATCTGCTGAAACAAAAGACCGAAATAGAAAACTCACTGTGCTTCTTGTGTGCAAGGTTCTGGGCTCAGTGTGAGGTCCTGACAGCCAGCATGGAGGGAGGGAGGCAGCTGCACCCTGAGATAAAGGTCTGTGTTCCTGTGACCTCACTTCCCCTCAGGGCTGCAATTATCACTTCACCTGGAGAGGCAATGACAGTGCAGGCCTGGGGAGCCCAGGACAAGGATGAAATACTTTCTCCATACTTGTTAATTAGTAATGCAATTATGAGTTCCTTGTTAGTAAATTCAGAATAAGGGCTGGGGTTGTAGCTCCAAGGTAGGGCACTGGCCAACCATGTGTGAGGCACTGGGTTAGACCCTCAGCACCACATAAAAATAATAACTAAATAAAGTTTTTAAAAAATTAACAAAAGTTTTGAGTTTTTCAGAAGCTATTGCTTTGGCTTGATCCATTGAAGCTGACAGGCTCTCCTATGGAAGGATAAGGCAATAGAGACGTGTGATCTATATGGGACTCACAGAGGGTTTGTGTGTCTCACTGGACTCCAGGCTTTCCTGACTTGACCCAGGCTTTCCTTGACCCAAAGGATACAAATTCTGCCTTCTTGCTCATACTTCTTTATCCCCATCCTCAGTGGGAGAGCCTGGGACATGGATCCAGGCCTATCAGGTGGCCCTGTGGGCTCATCTCCAGGCAGGATGGGGTAAGGAGAGTGTAGATCATATTCAGGGCCAGTGCTCCTGATTGTGACATCAGATGCTGTCATCACAACCATGTCTTAGTGATGGAGCTTGTCACTAGGAAGGAAGACTCAGTTGGGGAGTAGCCAACAGGATGGATTACTTGGAGCATTTACTGAGGGGCACTGTGTGGAGGCATCAGGGGGTGGAGCCTTGTGAAGAGGAAATCTGCCCCAAACACTAGAAAGGACCTGGGTTTCGCTGATGAGGACTTGAGTATGCTGTAATCAGCTCACAGGAGGATGGGTACAAAGGCCCTGTCCACTATTTTTCATGGAGTCTGAAAAGAACCTGTATATGATCCTATAGATGCTCAAAGATGAGTTGCCAAACAATGACTGCATGGAACACCTGTGTACTGTGTACAGCAGCAGCAGACATGCACGGCAGATCTGCAGAAGACATCAGTAGTAGCGAGACATCCATCATACATTTGTGCAATCTGCAGGGCCAACTCCAACTGTCTAACCTGCAGGAGAGGATGGAATACATGGAGTTCCTGGAGTGGGTGGAGGCTCTTCAGCCAGTCATAGTTACCCACTGGGAAGGATGATCTGGACCCCTGGGCTGTGCTCCAGGCTGTGATCAATCACCACTTGGGGAAGAGTGTCTGTCCTGCTTCTATTGTCAATGGACTGTAGAATTCCAAGAACATGGTAGACGAGGGTTTGCCACACTAGACACTAGACAGATAAACACCCTACTGTGAGAACTACATGGCCAGGAGCATTCCTGGCAAGCAGGCTGCTGTCCCATTGGCCTGTGCCCACCAGCCTGTTGTGATGGCCTGGTGGGGAATAGCGGGGCTCATCATGATATTTGCATGGTGTGGAGGAGATACAAGAGAGCTGGATCAGCCATCAGGAGGAGAGGAACATGGATAAAGCCCACCCCTCAGGGAGCTGGGCCTTGAGGCCCCACTCTCCTTCATGCCTCTCCTGAGCCTGAGCCGCTCCTCTCCCTGTTCTTCTAGCACTGAATGGCCCTGAAGTCCTTTGCTCAGCCTTTCAAGGGGGAAACCCAGGGTCCTGCTTTTTGCAGTATTTCTTCCCCTATGAGTCTGGGTGGGAAAGTCAACATCTTTGTATTTTCCTGCCTAGGGTCCCTGGCTCCAGGTGTTTTCAGAAATCATAAGAGGATTTATTTTCCTCAGAGGATCGGGATGGATGAGGAATCTCTAATCACCCCTCTCCTCCAAAACCAGGGCAACAGAGCAGGCTGCCTGTGGATTCAAGCCTCACTCTCTGGGGTCAGACGTCCAGAAGAAGTGTTAAGGGTGGAACTGAAACATAGAAGTAAACAGTGAGCCCAGTCATAGGTCACCTTAGAGCTCTAAAGGTGAGTTTAGGCCTCTGGGCCAGGTGCATCTCTGTTCAGACTACATTAAATGTGCAGGCTCCACTGGGTCTGCAGGTGCACAGGTTGTAATGCCAAAGACTCCTAGGTGAGCCCCTCTCCCACTTCCTCATAATGAGGGGTGGCAGGGTGTGGGTGGGCTTTGACTGAGGTTCAAGTGCTTGTCAAGAAGCTGCTCTCTGGCTTTTGCTGAAAAGACACTGCCTCTTGTGGCATGCCCATAATACCACCATAGACCCCTCTGCAGCCTGTGTTTCATTTTGAAATTATCTATTTTTATAAAGTCTTTGGAATTTTAAAAATTGGTTCTTTTTAGTTATTCATTATAGTAGAATCCATTTTCAATAAATATAAAACCATGGATTATATCTTGCTCTATTCAGTCCCCAGTGCCTCCCCTTCCCCTTTCCTCTCCCTAAACCTTGCTTTCTTTACTGCTTTCTGCCATTTTCTCATACTTTTTTTTTAAAAAAGTCATTTCACGTATTCATATATGTACGTAGCAAAGTTATGTCAGATTCATTCCACTGTCTTTTCTTGTTCCACCCCCTCCTTTCCTTCATTCCACTGTCTACTCCACTGAACTTGTATTCTTCTCCCCTGCACCTTTATGGTGGGTTAGCCTCCACATATCAGGGAAAACATTTGGCCTTGGTTTGGGGGATTTTCATATTTCTCTTAGAATCATAGTCTCCAGATCCATTCATCCATTCACTGGCAAATGTCCTAAAGTGATTCTTCTGTACGGGTGAGATACACACCACTGTGTTTGTATACACCACATTTTCTTTAAACATTCACCTGTTGAAGGGCCCCTATATTGGTTCCATGTCTTATTTATTTTCAATTGAGCTGCTATAAATATTGTGTGGTGTGACACTGTAGACTGCTGATTTTAAATTATTTGGATATATACCAAGGAGTGAGAGAACTGAGTTAAATTGTGGTTCCTTTCTTAGTATTTTTGAGAAATATTGAGAAAACATTCCATAGTATCTGCACCAATACAATGTCCTACCAACAACGTATGCATTCCCTAGACTGCTTTTGTGTATACAAGCACCATCTCTTCCCCACTATTATTTTCTTAGAATGGCTTTGTTACATCTCCCCTCCTTGCTATCCTAGTCACATTAGTGGCAACTTAATCACTTAATTATTTTAAGAGATCAAAAAGAAAAAAATATCCACAAAAATTTTGTTCATTTTAAATTTCACATTCCTAAGTGGTATCATTTTGTAATGTTCAGCAAACAAACAAAAAAAAAAACACAACAAAACAAAAAATAGAACCACTCAAAGTATCTGAGAAGAACGTCTAATGAGGGGAGAGTAAAAGGAAGGTCATAGAGTCAAAGTTTAATTAGATGTCATTGTTTTCATTTCTATAATGGGATGTAAGTTACTTTGGAAATCATAATATCAGACTATTTTACAAAAATGACTTTATGTGTATTGCCCAGCAGTGGTAGACGTCTAAACAGAACACTATCACTAGCAGAGAGTTGTTCCTCAGAAGTAAAAAGACCAGCATTATCTGGATCAACCAGCAAACTCTACCATTTTTATCAAGCATCACTTTACCAAATGGTGCCTTCCCAGCCCACAGGATGGTTATCAGAATTACCTAAACTTGCAGGGAGGTGGCCCTAGAGAGTCTGCTGGTTTTGAGAAGGCCTTGGCACCAGTGAGCTGAGAGGGGTCTATGAGAACCACTGATCCTCACTAGAAGCATCCATGTGGACTATGATGGGAATATTAAATGGAAGTCTTCTAGGTTATCCATCTCTTTTACAGAATTGAGGGGCACTTCAGAAAGCATGGCTCAGGTAAAGATTTACTGAAGAACATTGACAGAATTTGCACTGGAAGTATGGACAGCCCTTGTCTCAAAAGGTGAGGGAGGTGCCCAGCTGTGAGCTTTCTATGGATGATTGTTGAGGGTGTGCTGGGGCCCTAAATGGAGGAGCCATTGTTGGTTTTTCCTGGTGTGAAAAGCGTTTAGAGGCCACTGTGGAGATCTAGTCACCTCACAATCACATCGTGTGGTGATCATCTTATGTGAGGGTCAGAATGTACCTTGTCTAACCATCTAACCATGCATAACTTCCTGGCACATTCTGTAACTTTCTCAGTGGTGATGTTCTAATTAATGTCTGATCTTTGGTAAGCATACCTTGAATGTTCTGTTTGTCTTGAAGTGAAGAAGCAGCTCAACATAACTTGTTTTGTTTTCAGAGGTCTCCATTTCCTAAGGGTCTGTCCCTTTACTAAGGTCCTGGGACTCTGGACCTCAGGGCCTCAGTGATGTGGGTCTTGAGAATCAAAGAGAAGGTGTGTGGGTTTGATGGGGAATTTGTGGTGTCAGCAACCTTGGGGTATCTGAAATTGGTAAATGGGAGAATATTCAGGACACAGATGGAGAAAACATGGGAACAATTATGAATTGGAAGCCTATGGGGTCGAAATTAGGTACTTGGGGGACAAAAGGCCCTGTAATGTCCCCTTTGTGATAGATAATATATTCACAGGTTCTGGGCATTGGGATGTGCACATCTTTGGGGTCATTATCTGGTCTGTCACAACTTCTATATTCAGTGTAATGTTTTTGAGTTATCTGTTCACTTCATGTATCAGCCCTAATTTCTATATATGAATGGTATTCCAGTGTATGAATGAATACACAATAATTTATTTCATTTTCTTCCTAATGGATACTTGGACCATTATTAATTACACCATTCACAAAAAAAAACTTAATCCAAATGCACCATAGAATTAAATGTAAAACAAAAGCCTTATAAAAAGTCTAGGAGATGACATAGTGACTTTGATTTTGGCAATGCCTTTGCAGGTATACAAACCAAGAACTGTTCACAAAAGAAAAATAGTCAGTTGAACTTTGTTTCAATTAAATATGATCTGTGAAATATACCTTTTTTTGTATTTTGAAATTTATTTATTAGTTTTAGTCAGTTATATATGACAGTAGAAATCTCTTCCATTCATTGTACACAAATGGAACAGAATATTTCACTTCTCTGGTTGTGCATGAAGTAGAGTCACACCATTTATGCAATCATGTGTGTACCTAGGATAATGATGTCTCTCTCATTACACTATCTTTCCTACCTCTTTGTCCTCTCCCCATCCCCTTTGCCCCATCCAAAGTTCCTCCACTTATCCCATGCCCCACATGGATTGGCATCCACTTATCAGAGAAAACATTTGGACCCTGGTTTGATGGGATTGGCTTACTTTCCTTATCATGATACTCTTCAATGCCCTTCATTTACCTTCAAATGCCATAATTTTATTCTCTTTTATTGCTGAGTAATATTTCTTTGTGCATATGTAACACAGTTTCTTTATCCATTCATCTATTGAAGGGCATCTAGGTTGTTTCCAGTTTAGCAACTGTGAATTGTACTGCTATAAAAATTAAAGTAGCTGCATTAGTATAGTATGTTGTTTTAAGTCTTTAGGGTATAGCCCAAGGAGTGGGATAACTGTCTGGGTCAAAGGATTGTTTAATCCCAAGAAATCTCCATACTGATTTCCCAGAGTGGTTGCACCAATTTGCAGTAGAGTAATGTGAAATACACTCTTAAGAGAAAGAGAAGCCACCCACAGAATGAGAGAAAATATTTGCAAAATGTATATAGGATAAAAGCCTTTTATACAAGACTTATTATAAGATCTATCAAAACTAATCAAGAAAAAAAACTACTAAGATTAAAAATTGGCAAAAATCACCAAAGGGATAAGCAGATGGCAAAAGATCATGAGAAAAGAGGATCATCGTATGTAATTAGGGACAAGAACTTCTCATCCCAAAGGTTCTGTATTTAATAATTTTTGCTTTAAACCACAAGCTTGACCCAGGGCATCCTAAAGGCCCAAGCTATCACCTGGCACCTGGGCAGATGGTCTGCTATGGATGATTCTCCTCCTCTGCATTTGGGCCTCAGCTGGGTGCAGTTGGTGCAGCTCGTGCCATGCTCAGGTGTCCCCGCCATGTGCATAGAGAAGCAGTGCAACAGAGCCATGCTCAGGGTCAGAAAGAGAGTCAGGAGGCCTGTGATGTTTTGTCCATTAATGTACCCTGTGACATCCTTCATCTCTCCACCCCTGTGACCTTTAGAGCCACCAAACATCTATCATCCCTCACTTGCATTCACCCCTTCTACTCCATAGGGTGCCCCAATGTCCCATGCCCTGAACATTACAAGGACCACCCACTTCACCTTCATCTGCCCCCACACATGCCACCACAAGGGTCTTCCCTCTCCTGGCCTTGTATCTACTCCCAGAACCAACATTTCAGACCCTTCCCTGTGTTCTCTGCCCAACCAACTCAGTCTCACAGTGGTCAGCTTCCAGGCATCGTCAGCTCCGCAGTGAACCGGGTACCTGCCCTTGATCCATTACCTGTCATGCTGTCCTAGTCCTTTCTCCCATATTTTTTAGCCCACCCATGCCCGTGGCTCTCCCTAACTCCCCTCACTTTCTGTGCATCTCTTTCCTCTGTCTTCCCTCCAGGCTTCACCTCCTACCCTTACACTGTGTGTCTGCTTTGATCCATTATCGTCCAAGACCCCCCTCCTCCATCTCTATCCTCTCCTCGCAGCATGCCCTTGTCATGTTTTCCACAGAACCTTTACTTCCCTTTGCCTTTAACTCTACATTGCCAGGTTCTCTTTTGTTCCTGGAACACCTGAAACTTTTATCCTCCTAGAACCCAATATGTTTATACCTTAACTTCCTTGTACATGGTCCCCTTGGTACTCTTAAGCCTGGCATTGCTTTATCCCATGCACAACCTGTACTCGGGTTTACGCTTACTGCTCTGCAAGCCCTTTTCTTCTTTCCTGGATCCTTCTTTAGGCTCTGCACCACCATTTTGTGCCTGTGGTCCCACTTTCCATGTGCCCTCTTGTGTCATGTGTCATGCAGTCATACACTGTCACTCCCTCGTTCTCCACTGTTCAAAATGACTGCTGGTGTTCATTGACAAATGGCTCTTGAGTTAGAGTGTTCACATTTTTATCAAGTTTTAAGTCAGGTAAAAATATTAAAAATGTGTATCAACAAGCTGTCAGTTAAAGTGTAGAAATGCTCTGTGTGTGTGTGTTTTTCAGGGCATATCATTGTCATTTTGATCCCTTCAGCCTCTGCTAGGGTGCTGATTTTCACTGTGCTATAGCTGCACAGTGGTTGCCTTCAGGTCAGCCTTGGAGCTGAGGAAATGGGTATTGGCTAAGCTAAGTTAAAATGAAAGCAGTCTCTTTTATGTGGATTTAATGAGCTGCTCTAGATGGGAAATTACCTTGCTTCTATTTGCCTACATGATGATAGCATTGGGTATGCAGTGCACCATCACAGTGCCAGTTATCAGTGGTCAACTTCAGTTTAAATGGAGAATCCCAGAGAGCAGAGCACTTTCACCCCACTCTCATTAGAATATAGTTTTGTAACTGTTCTACTTTATTGCAAGTTACTGCTATTAATTAATATCTTTCTACCCCTAAAGATAACCTGATCTTGATCATATGTATATATACATATATAGGAAAACAGTGAATGTAGTTCAGTAGTATGTATGTATTTAGGAATGCATCTAAGATGTTCGATTGCATCTGCTGTATAAGGAAAAAGTAATGCATGAGACCCTCCATTGTTCAATGCAGCAGATCTTAATGTGAACAGCCAGGTCCACTACCTACTCTGCTCTGGACCACTCTTTATTTCATCTCTATTGTCTAAGCATACAAAAGACATATATTAGAAAAAAATCTATTTATTCCACAAATGTTGCAAGTACTTTCTAAGTCTAGTTTCTCCCCTTGAAGATCTTACTTTTACCATATCATTCTGATAACCTGGAAATACTAGCATTTTCCATGGAATTTATGCTAATACTTAAGTTGTTCACTTATCTGGATCTCTTCTATGCTCAATTCAGCCTTTTCCATAAGCTAAGATTCTCTTACATAAGCTAAGATTATAAAAAAATTGTAGCTCTCTTAAATATTCCTCATAGATGCATTCACAAAAAATACTTTCTTCTGTGGCATTTTTAGAAGATATAATATGGGTGATAAGAATAGATTTATCAGGGCAATCAAGGGAAAATAAATTTATATCCTGTATAATAATGAGTTTTACTTCCAAAGGTCCTCTAGGAATGTGTGCCCATTAGGACTCTCTCATCACCCACTTGTCAAGAGGCAGTGTTCCACCCATTGTTCCTGCAGTGATTCGTCTCATATCCCTACGGCCACCAACAACTTACATTCTACTGAACACTGTCTGCTGTGCAAGGATCTTTTTGTCTTCCTGTGTACAACCCAGCCTAACTACATAAGATGACTGTGATTCAGAAAGTAACAAATACAAGATTTGGAGGGAATAGCTAAGCATCTCTCTACTTATTTTGTATCATAGTTGTGTTTTATTGCCCAGAGTTTGAAAGTGTGAGATCATGCTGCAACTCTTGTATAGATGCCAGTAGAGAGGTGCAATCTCTAGGGAAGACCCCAGGCACTTCTTCCTTTCTTGTGGCATAGAAGGCAGCAGGAGCACTGTTCTGCCAACCAACTTCAGTCTGGGTGGTGTGGAGTGGCCGAGGGGGATGCTGCACAGGAAAGGAGTTTGGCCACACCTGAGGTTCCCTGCACGTAGGGAAACAGAACAGCTAAAAAACAAACAAACAAACAAACAAAAAAAAAACAAAAAAAAACGCCTCACCATTTTCCCTAGAGAGGGATGTTACCTTTATTTCCATTTGTAAAAAATAATTCTGTTACAGAAATGTAAACTGTATATCCTAATCTCCCAAGGCTCTTGCTGCAACAAACTTCAAGTTAACAACAGAACCTTTCAATAAGATGAAACATTCATTATAAATACATGAAGAATTGTCATTTAGCAATATCCACCACTCATTGTTCCTCTGTATTTGTGTCTGGCAGAGTTTGGAGCAGTCCAACCCTTGTTTAACAATTGTGATTTAACTCACTTTGAAGGACAGAAAATAAATTCATTTAGTGTGCCCCAGCATCATAAATAATGGTTACTCTCAAAGGATTGTTGCATCAGGATGAGAACACAAGGTCAATCCCCTCCATGATGCTCACATATGTCCCATAGTCAGACAGCTGTCCCATAGTCAGCCAGCTAAGGACTCCAATATCCATTAGGGTTACAATAGAGAGACAAGTGACTCTTCCTGGTTTCTCTGTTGTGAGGGTGACTAATAACTAAAAAATTAGGCATTGTGCAAAAATTTAAAATTTATGTACATTCGACAAAGATAATTTTCTTCATTATCCAGTTGAAACAGCCCTTGGATACTGTGGAGTCATGTATCATGAGAAGAAAGGGACTCACAGTGGGAAAACACAGGGAAATGATGCTGGTGATCCTCCACAACCACCAATTGAGATTAGAAGAAAGGGCAATATAAACATTTAATAGGGAGGAGAGGGTGTGGAAAGTCACAAAGGTGCCCACCAGGAGAAGGATTCTCTGGGTAGCTCTGGACTCAGGGCAGGACCTGGGGGAAACTTTGATGCTGTGAATGTGCCAAACCCGGTGCTTGTGCCTGTGCAGAAGGAGAACCATGGAGCCACTGGACCAGATTATGAGCATAGAAAAGACAACTTCAGGAAATACAAATAAGGCTGCATATAATGACTCTATGATTTTGTCTCGACCCACAATAGAACAATACCCATAATCTGTTTTCTCTGTTGTGTTTTCAGTACTGCATTTGCTAAGCACATAAAGAGGAAACATGGAATTTACCATCATGTAAAGTATCCAGCAGAGGGATACAGAGAAGCCAATGTGCTTTGGAGATATTACTTTAAGATCCCTCCAACAGGAGTTCCTGGGGCTGACCGTGATGTTTTGGAAGATACTCAAGAGGCAGATGATGCTAATGGAAACACTCCTGCCTACTCGCTGAATACATGAAATAAGTTTGCATCCAAGATCATTCAAGAAATATTTTATCCCCAAGGCTGCCATTGTCTGGGGAACTCCATTAGAGAGAATAACAAGGGAATTGGCTATACTCAGGTGCTTGAGGATCAAATCCTTGGACCTTAATGAGCACTTGTTGCAGGAGAGGACTAGATAGTAAAGAAGAAGGTAATTTCCCAGAATTCCAACTGTGGTTTGTGATAAGAACATCAATCCTATTGCCACGTCTCTGTGGGGCATTCTATCATCCAGCACAGTAAAGTTTCTTTTCTATGAGTTTAATGACTCATTTAAATTTTTGTAGCCAGACACTGTGGTGTGCACCAGTAGACACCAGTGGCTCAGGAGGCTGAGGCAGGAGGAACTCTTGAGCTAGGAGATTGAGATCATCCTGGGAAACACAGCAACAGCCATGGGGATTGGCAAAGACAAGAAGATGCATATGTTCATGGGGAAAAATCCCACCCTATTTTCTTAGAGAAGTTGTCATTAAAGCTCAGATGGTGATACCCTGGGAGAAGCAATGAAAAGTGAGCAGTGGACAGAATGCATAAATCAATCATTTTTCAGGATCAACTAGTATATCCTGATCATATTGAAGAAGAGACAACATCAATCACCATCTACACCATATAAAAATTCAGTTCTTGTTTAAATCTGAAAGAAAATGAATGGAACATGTTCAACAACAAAAGAATATTTTTGTACTACTTGGTAACAAATTGTACATCAAACATCAGACATTCCTGAAGAATACGATTGAAATGACAAATTTTATCTAGTTAAACTAAGATCAATTTGCACATGGTGTTGCAAAGGAGATTAATGTACCAAGTGGGAATAACTTATACAGAATGAACAACAGAATTGAAATAAGCATTATATTCCAACAAAAACCACAGGAAATCACTATTCAATGAATAACAAATATGGGGAAGATTTTAGTCTAGTATGACCTTTGCATTTGGTTTAAAGTCTTAGTATATAGAGAAATATGAATTAGAAATGAGATTTTATAGATCCTAATAAAATGTAGTGCACTAATCACAGTCAACTCTCTGGATTCAATCAAAGCAAGAGGCACTCAATATTTAGATTGGCAATATAAATATCATTCCAGAGGCAAAAATATACTGGAAGGTATATATAGTTGAACAATCGTACTTAGTCTCTAAACCATGAAACATGATATTGTAGTTTGTGATAAAATGGTGTAGGATAGAAATTTAGTTGTCATTCATCTCAGGTGAAAAGCTTATGTGTACCAACACCTATGAAACCATTGGTAAAAAGCAAGGTTTTGAAAGGCACTTTGCAAGAAATAATAAAATAGAATCTCTATACTATGAATTTCTGGGCGTTCTATGAATAGAAACACAAAGAAATACATTCCATGGGATTGGAATTAAAATGAAAATGTTAATAACCCAGAGGAAACAAAAAAGGCACCTTTGGTTCTGACAACGAATGTTTAATACTCATAAAGTTACTTCCCTTATGTGTTGTGTTCCCAAGTTCATCAGGAGAAGAATTCTCACTACAAGCATCACACCATAGGTGATTCACAATTTCTGTCTCCTCTGAATGAATTGGATACAGATGTTGGTTTGGATTTCTGTTCAGGATAAGGTTATTCTGCCCTTAATCCTCATCTTTATTGTAGGCATGAAGGCATTATAAACACAGCTCCAATAATATGTATGATTTATTCTATGATTTATGTAGTGTCTGTGGACAGAGGTGCTTTAATTACCACAATGCTTCAGCACTTCCACACCCAGGTTTCACTATCAACATCTGGGATTATCAATAATAGTCACACTCACTGAGGACTTTATTACATTCTATTTGGAGCCATCATGTATTGGCCTCAGGCTAATGCAAAATAACAAAAAATTATTCCTTTCCTTGTCTACAATGACACTAGATCGCCTTCTCTCAAAATCCTTTTTCAGAAATGGGTACTTCCCCAAATTTCTCTTCTTACACACTGAGCTTTTATGACAAAATTAGAAAATACTCACTGTGCTTCTTCTGTGCAAGGTGGTGGGCTCAGTGTGAGGTCCTGACAGCCAGCATGGAGGGAGGGAGACAGCTGCACCCTGAGATAAAGGTCTGTGCTCCTGTGACCTCACTTCCCCTCAGGGCTGCAATTATCACTTCACCTGGAGACGCAATGACAGTGCAGGCCTGGGCAGCCCAGGACATTGGTGAAAAACTGTCTCCTCACTTGTTAATTAATAAGGCAATTATGAGTTCCTTGTTAGTAACTTCAGAATAAGTGTTGAGGAGTTTTGGAAAGGCTGTTTCATTTCCTTGATTCCTTAAGACTGAAAGTGTATTCTTGGAATGTGTAGGAAATATTGAGCTGGGACCTATGAGGGACTTGGAGATCTTCTAATTCAAAATTTTACTAATTCTAAGTATTCAGATACTTATGCTTCACGATTCTAACACAGTCTGGAAAAAACAAAGGAGAATGTGAGAAAGCATCTTAGAAGGATTTCTCATAAGGTAAGAGCAAAAGGAAGATCATAGTGTTATAATTGAAATTAGGAAACTGTACTCATTTGTATACTAGAACTTAAAATTATGTGGAAATGATGTTAGGAAAATATTGTAGGCAAAATTATTTTATGAATATTACCCCAGCAGTGGGAGAAAGTCTAATTAGAACATTAGAAGGGAGATGCTTATAACAGTATCTCACAAATAAAAGCACCAGAATTAGAGGATCAGCCAACAAATTGTCATTTTTGGTGTGTCATATAAGCAAATGCTACCATTTCCATCCAAAAGCAAAAATGTTTTTCAGAATAATTAAACATACTTTTGCACAGAAGATTAAAGAAGTGTGCACGAACTAGTAACTAAGGAAGAAATATAGAATTTAATGTATCCAGTGATAATTAGTGTTACAGAATGCACAAAAACATCAAATAATTTCAACAGTTACATAAAGACAAAAAAATCATTCAATGAATAATAACGATGGGGGGAAAGTTCAATGTCTTTATTTAAGCACTCTCCAATATAAGCACACAACAAACTGAATTTAAAGTAAAATGTTAGAAAATACCACGATTGGGAAGGATGCGATAGCTCAGGAATCTCATGAACTAGCAATGGTTGTTAAAATTGGGGCAAACATGTGGAAAAGCTGGTGGTGTCCACTTACTGGATCAGATACAAACGTCTATGCCAGCAATTCCAATCTGATGTGTCTGTGTTGTATTTAATGTAAGCAAGACTGGCCCAAGTTTTAGTTCTACAAGGGAAGAGTGAGACGGTGGAGGTAAGGGAAAGGGAAGCAATGAGAACTGAAAATGGAGAAAATTATATTCCATGCATGCATAATTATGTCAAAATGAGCCCCAGTATTATGCATAACTATAATGCACAAATAAAAATTAAAAAACAAATAAAGGAGGAAAATTGTTATGAAAAATCAAAACAGATGCTAGGAAACTATGTACTTTTAACTTGACAATGGGTGGAATAAAATCTCCTCTAAACAAAGATTTATTTCCACAAAGAAAATATTCTTTTGTTGCAACTGCAGGAATAAAAGTGTAGTGGAATCTATAAATGAATTATTCATATATATTACCTTGGTACTGAATAATCGCACATGAAGTACTAATATCTGATAAAATAGTTAAAGATAAAAATGAAGTCCTCACTGATTTCACAGCTACATTGGTCAAAGTTTCAGTAATGAAGCAGGATTTGTGGAGGACATTCAATACACAAGATATATCAGTAGAAGTTGGCACATGTGCATTCTTCTGCATTGAATAAATTGAAATAAAAAGGAAATTATCATGTGTGTGATTAATATTGAAGTATTATTAAACCAGAGAAATTACCAGATTAATTTGGTCCTGACAACCACTGTCCAATTCTCATCCTTATAATGTTACTTTCCCTTGTGTGTTCAGCAGGGAGAGAAGTTTTGCTCAGCCATCTCAACACAGGGATTTCTCTCCACACGAGGTGGATTGTAATGTACAATTGGAAAAGAGCATCTTTTATTCCCAGGTCTGGGCTTCTGTACATAAGGAGGTGATCCTCACAGTTCTATCCTTATCTTTACTCTAGGCATGAAAGCTTTATACACACAGACATCATAGCACTTCAAAATATATTATACGATTTTCTAAAGTAATGTGAAGAGCAGATTAGTTGCTACTATAGTCGTTGAGCCCCTTCTATGTAAGAATTTACTATTGATGGTATTATTCACCTATAAACATCCTCAGTGTGTATTTTATTAAATAACTTTAGGAGCCAGGAAAATTGGCATCAGGTCAGGGACACTTCTTCTTTTACTACTGAGCTCATAGTGAAGGAATTATTTCTTTTCCTTCTTTATCTTTACCCTGAATCTCTTCCTAACCCAGAATCTGTTTTTCCCTCTGCTGACACAAGCACATGCTCAGAATTGTTTTCCTTACTGACTCTGCAGAACTAGAAAACTGAAATAGAAAACACTCACGTTGCTTCTTGTGTGCAAGGTGGTGGGCTCAGTGTGAGGTCCTGACAGCCAGCATGGAGGGAGGGAAGCAGCTGGACCCTGAGATAAAGGTCTGTGCTCCTGTGACCTCACTTCCCCTCAGGGCTGCAATTATCACTTCACCTGGAGAGGCAATGACAGTGCAGGCCTGGGGAGCCCAGGACAAGGCTGAAAAACTTTCTCCACACTTGTTAATTACTAATGCAATTATGAGTTCCTTGTTAGTAACTTCACAATGAGTCTTGAGGAGTTTGTTGCTTTTCCCTGATCCCTGCAGGCTGACAGGGTCTTACATGGAAGATTCAGAAATATTAAGGTGTGACCATGGGGCCAAGTGTTTGTACATCTTACTGGACTTCAGAATTCCCTGAGTTCTTCTACGTCCAATCTTGTTAATAAATATTCAGATATTTGAGAACTCTCTGTTTTTTAAGTGTAGGTACTCAATGCTATAAATGTTCCTCCTAGAATCCCTTTCATACTGACCCAGAGATTGATATATGGTATCTCTGTTCTCACTTGTTTCTAAGAATTTCTTGATTTTATCCTATCATGTATTCTATGATCCATTCTTTATTTAAAGGAGTATGGTTCAATCTCATGTATCTTTTTTTTCATTTTTCTTGTGGTTGATTCCTAGGTTCCCTCTATTAGATCTGATAAGATGTATGATATTTTATCTTTTTTTTGCTAAGACATCCATTGTGACCTAGTAAGTTTTTCTTATGGTGTTTAATATTTTTTTCTTTATTTTCTATCTTAATTATGATGTGCTTGTAGAGTTTCTCTTCGATCTTGTCTATTGGGCTCCTATGTGATTTCCCATATGGTAGAGAAATTTTTCTGTCACTCTCATTGTGGGAGAATGTCATTGATATTTTGGTGGGTATTGCACTGGATCTGTAAAGTGGTTTTGGTTGTATGGACACTTTTATAATATTAATTCTGCCAACCCAAGAACATGGGAACTCTTTCCATCTTCTAAGGATCCCAGAAATTATGTCTAGTTTTTGTAATTATTATGATTTGCTTTGTTCCCTAAAATGTGATCTATTTTAGAGTATGTTCCATGGGACACTGAGAAGAAAGGGAATTCAGTTGTTAATGGATGAAATATTTTCTAAATGACTGTTGGATTAATAGTGGTCTTTAGTTGTGAAGAATCTTCATTTAGTTTATGTCTGGATGATCTCTCTAGTGGTGAGGCTGTGTGTTGAAATCACTCAATATTGTTGTCTTGTGGTCTACTAGATTATTAATATTGAGAAGGGTTTATTTTATTCCATTGATGGGCTCTGTTTTTGTCTTGTTAGTGATTTCTAATTCCATTTCTTCTGTGGGTAATATTTCATTAAATATATCTTGTACTGCTTGCTTAGTGGCTATGAATTCTTTTAGTTTCTGTTCATCACCAATTCTGAACTATAGTTTTCTATTGACATAGAAACTATGACACCTATTATCTTTCAGGGATCCTTATGTATTTTTCAGATCTTTTTGGCTTTTAAGTTTTGGGCTACTAAATCAGTATAAATTTTAATTGTTTTACTTCTAAATGAGATGTGCCATTTTTATCTTCATGTTTTCAAAAATTCTAACAATGTTTTCTATTTTAGGAATTTTAATTTGATGTGTTATAAAGAGGACCTTATTTTGGATATTATCTATTTGGATTTTAAAATGCCTCTTGCATGTGGATTTCCACCTAATTCCTAAGATTTGAAAACTTTCCTCATACTATTTCTTTGAAGATGTTATGAAAACTTTGTAGTTTTTTTTAATTTTTTCTTTTTAGATATACATGACAGTAGAGTGTATTTTTACATATTATACATATATGGAGTATAATTTGTTCTAGTTAGGATACTATTCTTGTGATTGTACTGAAGTGGAGTTTCATTGGTAGTGTATTCATATATGGATATAGGAAAGTTGTCAGATTCATGCTACTGTCTTTTTTATTCCTATCCCCTCTCCCTTCCTTCATTCTCCTGTGTCTAATGCACTGAACCTCTACTCGTCACCTCTCCACCCTGTTGGGTAATAGCATATGCATCTTGGGCTTCATCTATGCCAATGACTTTTAGATGGGTCTCTTAACGTTATATTTCTTGAATATTCTAGTCATGATTTTTATGCATCTTTTCTTTATTGTCAAATTTATTTTCTAGATTGTATAGTTTGTATTTGAGAAGAGAACATATTTCTCCTTTTTTATCTCATATATTGGTGATGCTTTCCATGAAATTTTTATTTTGATTTATTGAGTCTTTCATAGGTTTCTTTTCCCCAGAATACAACTCTTTATTGAAATGATCTTTCATATTTGATATTTTATCTCTTAGTTCCTTCCTTTTTTAAAGTATAAACCTTCTAAATTCTTTATCTAATATTTTCTGCACTGTGTTGTAAATGGGGTCAGGTTTTGCAGTGTAAGGGACTTAGGGGAATGGGGGTTGTTCCCTGAGTTTTTTATATTGTTTGAATTTCTACACCTATAGAGGGATGATTACATCTTCTACTTTTATGCAAGTACTATTGAGTGAGCTTCTATCTGATAATTGCTCCAGGCTGGGAAATTTTCTAAGTATTGACACTCCCCTGCATCTTCGGCTATGCCCCGTATCAACAACACATGTATATTTCAGCTCATGTGTATGTTTCAACACAGAGTGTACACACCCATACTCAGGCATACTGGAGCTTATACATACATACCATCATTCCCAGACTCTTGCTTTCACCTCACACACACTCACAATGCAGACACCAACACAATGGTCATGTCCCACTCTGTCACATAATCACTCACACATTCATCTTCATTGTGTGTCTCAGTACCTTGTACAGATATGTAAGTTTGTACTTATTTACAAGCCTGTGAATTCCATAAAGAAGTTGGCCTTGTGTGTTCTTTACATTCTTTTCATCCTGCCACACACAGAAAGGACAGCATTGTCCACATGCAGCATTTAAACAGGCTCTGGTGTTTGCTGTGAATGCACAGGGTGTGATGTGAAAAGCCACAGTGATCTCTTGCCAGCTGCCCATGCTGGCGAGATGAGCTGGTTTCAAAAGAGCAACATTGGGAAGAAATCATACCACACACTGACATGAGGTTTTCAGGTCGAATGTAGGACAGCTCTACGACCAAAAGGGTCAGCTTCCATGCTAGACAGTGCTGGAAAGACAGCCTGCACTGGAATGTATTTTATAGGGGGGGACACACAAAAGAGCTTTGCTGGAATGTTATGTACCAAATAAGGCAGGGGATAGGGTTTCAAAAGAAAGTTGCCCAAACCCATTGGGAAACTCCCAAGTCAGGGTTAGAACAAACTTCTTTGCCGAATGAAGGTGGAGGCCACTTGCTTCACACAGTGCCTGTGAGGTGATGCCAGACCAAACATCCCCTTTACTCAAGGGTGAGACAGGAAGCTAGCCCATGGGCAGGCAGCCTCCCACAGTGATCAAATTTCAGGCATCCTCAGCTCCTCCATATCCTGCATGCATGACCTTGACCCACGACCCATAACTCCATACGCCCTACCCTTTGCTCCTGGGAGCTTTTGCCCACTCATGCCTGAGGTCCCATCCTCTGTCAGGCTCCCTACCTTTCCTGTGCAGGTCTTTTCTCCCTCCCCATGTCTATCAGGTCCCCCTGGCTCCACTTTATTTACACCTGTATGTGCCTTAGTCCATTGCCCACCAAGATCGACCTCCCCGTCTCCTGCTCCTTTCCCCACAGCACACTTCATCACATTCCCACGAACCATAACCTCCTTTTGCCTTTGAACCATGCATCGTCATTTTACCCTGTGTTAATGGGACACCTTGTCATCCTCCTCCTCTCCAGAACCCAATATCCTTAACTTCCTTGCACACATGCTGTCTTTGTAACCTAGGTCCAGCACTGACTTGAGCCCCTGAGCAACATGTGGTATCCTTCTGTCTTCTCACTCTCCACCTTCTGCTCTTCCCCCAGCACTTTATAAACCCACCCTTCAGGGTCTCCGCTCCACTGTCTTAACCCTGTCATCCCATTTCCCTGTGTCCTCTGTCACTCTCATCTGTCACACAGTCAGGCACTGTCACTCTTCTAAATGCTTCACTATTAAACAATTGCTGCTGGTTATTGTTGACATGTGCCCCAAGAGTTGGAGTGTGTGCACAGTGATCAAATTCTGAGGCAGGTCAAATGGAGAAAAATTAAGAAAAATGAGTTTCAGACAAGTTAGTGAAAATTCTCTCTGGATATTTTTTTTCTGCTTTTCAGCACCATATCTGATCCCTTCAGCCTCTGCTAGGGTATTGATTTTTGGTTATGCTATAGTTGAACAGTGGTTGCTTTCAGGGCAGCCTTGGAGCTGAGGAGATGGAAATAGGATCAAGGTAAGTAAAATGAGGGTAGCCTCTTGTTCCTTCTGATGTGGACTTGATTGGCTGCTCTAGATTCCAAACCACATTGTTTTTAACTGGGGCCTCCAAACTACTATAGTGTACAGTAGTGTGCATGGGTTCTGAAATGCATTGGGGATCTTGGACTGCATTACCCTGCACAAGGCAGGATGCCTGCATGACACTGCTTCTCTGTGTGGTGCACTGGGTTCCAACCTGCAGGACCACCACCATCTACCTACTGTTGTCTGGGCCTCTCTTTCATTTTCATCCTCTGATCACACTAATGATACAATTTTGGAAAAACATATCTATTAATTCCACATCTATCCCAGATAACTTCTGGATCTGGTTTCACTCTTCAACAAAAGCTCTCGACATGATAGGAACATTTGAGATAAATACATGGATAATTGTTATACTCCTTTATAGACCACTCATGTCTCCACTGTATTTTCTTCTGGCAAATGTTTTCAGGAGTAAACTGCTTGTTCAGTCATTGTGATTAAACCAACTTTCAAGGACTGGGACTCATTTATTTGATCTGTCTCCAGCTATATGAATTCCAGTGACAATCTACAGGTTGCTGTGCAACAGCATGAACACAATCAGCTTTGCTTCCTTCCACAATGAATATGTAGCTCCCACATTCAGGCAGCTGAGTACACCAATGTCCTTAGGAGTTTACAATAGAAAGGCAAGTGACTACTTCATAGTTTCTGGATTGGTGTTTTGAGCATGAAGAATGACTAAACAATTGCACATTGTCTCAACACATACTATTCACATACTTATTTCAGAATTAAGAATTTTATATTCCTTAGGAGCAGAGCCTGGATAGAATGGAGTTATGGTTCATGAGAAGAAAGGGGCTGACAGAGGGAAAACACATGGAGATCAGGGCATTGGTGTTCGCCAACCACCAACTGGGATTAAAATGAAGGGTAACACAAACATTTAATAAGGAAGAGAGTGTGTGGAAACTCACAAAGGAGCCGACCAAGACAAGTATTCTCTGGGTGGCTCTAGACTCAGGGCAGGATCTGGGGGAACCTTTGATGCTGTGAATGTGCTGAACCCTCTGCTTGTGCCTGTACAGAAGGAGAACCATGGAGCCACTGGACCAGATCATGAGCAAGGAAAAGACAACCTCAGGAAATACAAATAAGGCTGCATATAATGAGTTTGTTATGTTGTTAGGACCAATGTAAAGACAGTACCTCAAATATCTTTTCTCTGTCAAGTTTTTGCTATTCCATTTGTCAAGAACATAGAGAGGAAAAATGGAATTCACCACCATGTACAGGATCCAGGAGAGGGAAATGGAGAAGCCAATGTACTTGGGAGCTCTTTCTTTGTGATCCTTCCAACAGGAGTTCATGGGGCTGATGGTGACGTTCTGGAAGATGCTCAAGAGGCAGGTGATGACAATGGACACACTCCTGCCCACTCGCTGCATGTACAAAATAAGTTGGCATACAAAATCACTGAAGAAGTACCTCAACCCAAAAGCTGCAATTGTCTGGGGAATTCCTCTGCCAAGAATGACCAAAGAGTTGGCTATGACCAGGTGCCTGATAATCAAATCAGTGGTCCTTAATATACAGTCATTGTAGAAAAGGACTAAATGATAATAAAGCAGAGAGAAATTTCCCAGAATTCCAACTGCAGACTGTGATAAGAGCATCAGTCCCATGGCCACGTCTCTGGAGTCCATTCCCTCTCCAAGCACATATTCCTTTAAGTGATTGCAACCGTTCTTCCTGTGAACAAAATGACTCAATAAAAATTTTGTAGTGAGGCCCAGTGGTTTATACCTGTAGTCACCAGCTCCTTAGGAGGCTGGGGCAGAAGTGTGGTTTGAACTAGGCATTAAAACTCAGCCTGGGAAATATTGCAGTACCTGTCTGTGGGTGTGTATTTTCACCAAGTACAACATTCATTGTTAAAATATCAAGATGTACATATGAATGGGGGAGTTCCCAGATTATCTTCTTAGAGAAGTCAACTTTAAAAATCAGGTGATGATAACCTGGAGGAAGGAATGGAAAATGAGAGCATTGGAGAGAAAGCATAACTCAACATGTGCAGCATAAACTGATATTTGATAGTTATTTTGTAAAAAGACAACTATTTTGATCCCCTCAGTGGAAATGAGTCCTTGCTTTTTCATTATCTTTTATTCTTTTGTTTTCCTCCTATTTTATGCGTTTTGCTGTGCTCACTGGTTCACATATATATATACATACACATATTTGTTTATTTTCCCTCACCGTAGCATTTTTAAATGTCTATCATCTTTAAAATTTTTCCTTGCCTTGTCTATTGAGGGTTGGGGTTTTGATGAGTAATCTGGGTTTGTTTTCTCTGTTTTCATTTGTCTGTTTCTATAGTTTATTTTCTCTCTTTTCTTCTGTGACAGCCAAATTCTACTATTTTCTCTTGCATTCTCCCTTTGTTACTTTTAACTTTCCATTCTTCTTTTTTTTAAATATTTTTAGTTGTAGACGGACCTTCATTTTACTTATTTGTATGTGGTACTGAGATTTGAACCCAGTGCCCCACACGTGCTAAGCAAGTGCTCTTCCTGACTAAAACTTCAGCCCTTTTCCTCCTCCCTTAAACCATCACATGCTATATCTCTTCTGCATTCTCTCTGTTCAATCTTTCAAATTATGAACTCTTTTCTACCTTCTTATCAAATGTCCTTTTCTCTTAGTTAACTCTGTTCTTACCATCTTTTAGCACTAATTGTTTATATAACTCCTGACCCCACCATTAATGCTGTTGCAATTAATACTGCTGTGGGTCCCATTCTTGACACCTCTTGTTGCTTTAATGGCAGATACAGTTCATGGTCACTTATTGTTTTTTTTTTTGTTGTTGTTGTTGTTTATTTGTTTGTTTTTTCCTGCTGGAAATTGCTGACCCTATCATTTCTGGTTTTTGTTGCAATTAACAATGTAAATGGCATAGTAGGAACCAAGTATTCAGTTTAATGCTGTATAATATTTACATAGGTTGTTGTTTATTGTTCGTTTGTCCCTTTTCTGTAAAGTGCTGGAGTCTATAATGACACTATGAGTTCACAGGGTAGAAACTCTGCTGCTGAAATAAATTCAGTCAATGACATACAAATTAATTACACTCAATCTTCAGCTATACCTTAATATAAAGAATAAAAGAGACAGCTTAACTAATGACCAGGCCCCAAGTAGAAACATCTAGGGGTGTGCCCCCAGGTCCCACCTATCAACATCCAATGCTGTAGTTGAAACATAGAGAAGTAACCCAAAGACAGCACACCCATGAGAAGTTCTCAATACAGATCTCTCTAGGACACTTTTTTTTTAAATAGACCATATTCTATGTCACTATGTAAGTCTTACAAATACAAAAAGAAAAATGCTATTATCTTGTGAATCCAATCAGATCAGAATGCAATGAAACTACCAGTCAACAGCATGATATATAGAAATCATAAAAATACACAGAAATTGAAAAATACATTTTTAAGTGAGGGATAAATAATAGAAGAAATAATAGAAGAAATAAAAAGTTTTTAGAAATAAATGAGAACAGAGATAAAACATACTAAAATTCCTGGGACAGTATAAAGGCAGTTCTAAGAGGAAAATTCATAGCATTGAATGCCTTCACTAAAAAATATCAGAAATATCCCCAATAAATAATCTAATGCTAAAAATGAATACCCTTAATTCACCAAAGTAGGAGGTTACAAGATCAATGTTCAGAAATCAATAGCTTTACCATATTCTAACAGTTACGCTGCTGGGAAAGAAATCAGGAAAACAATCCCATTCACCGTAACCTCAAGAAAAAATATATAATTGGGAATAAATCTAACAAAGGAGGTGAATTATTTCTATAATTAAAAGTACAGAACCCTGAAGAAAGAAATTAAAAAGAACCTTAAAAAATGGAAAGACCTCCCATATTCTTGGATAAGCAGAATTAATTTTATCAAAATATCTGTATTTTTAAAAACATTATACAGATTCCTTGAAATAATCATCAAAATACCAAATAACTTTCTCCATGGAACTATGAAAACAGTCCTAAAATTCACTTGAAATAATAAAAGTCCCAGAACAGCCAAAGCAATCAGGAGCAAGAGTAGTCCTAGAGAAATCATAATACTGTACCTCAAATTATACCATAGAGTTATAGGAGAAAAAGAGCAGATATTGGCATCAAAAAGATATGAAGTCCAATGAAATAGAAGACAGAGAGTTACAGCCATCTGACACTTGATAAGATTGGCAAAAATATATGTTGGGAAAAAAGAGCCTTTTTAACACATGGAACTGGGAAAAATGGATAACCATGTGCAGAAGAATAAAATTAGATCCTTATCTCCTAACCTGATCAAAAGTCAAATACATGGATTAAAGACTTAGGAATTAGATTATTTGGGTGAGTTTTTGCTGTTTTAGTAGGAATTGAACCCAGGGGCACTTAGTCTTCAAGCTACATCTTCAGCTCATTTTTATTATTTATTTTGAAACAGGGTCTCTCTAAGTTGCTTAGGACCTTGCCAAATTGCAAAGTCTGGAAAAACTTTGCTACTGCTAGAACAAGAAATAGACTCAACAAGCAACATATTGGTGCAGACACCAACTTTCTTAACAAGACCCCATAACTCAAGAAATAAAACCAAGAGAGATGACATCAAATTAAAAAGCTTCTTAATATCAGTGGAGATCATGAAGAGAGATTCTGCAGAATAGCAGAGAACCTTTGCTGTATTCTCTTCTGACAGAGGATTAACATTCAGAATACATAAAGAATTCAAAATGTGTAACATCAAAAGTAAAAACGACACAATACAAAACAAACAAGTGTCCCATGGGTGCAGTGATGCAAGTCCATAATCCCAGCAGTTTGTAAGGTTAATCAATAGGATTGGGAGTTCAATTCCAGACTTTGCAATTTGGCAAGGTCCTAAGCAACTTAGAGAGACCCTGTTTCAAAATAAATAATAAAAATGAGCTGAAGATGTAGCTTGAAGACTAAGTGCCCCTAGGTTCAATTCCTACTAAAACAACAAAAACTCATCCAAATAATCAAATCAATAAATGGGTTAATGAAGAGGCACCCCCCCAAAAAAAAGAAATATAAATGGCACTCAAATATATGAAAAAAAAAGTGTTCAACTACCTGGAAATCAGGGAAATACAAATCAAAAGTGCACTAACATTTCATCTCACTCCAGTTAGAACAACAATCATAAGAATACAATAATAAATGCTGGCAGGTAAGTGGTGAAGGAGGTTCACTCACTGTTAGTGTGACTGTAAATTAGTACAACCACTTTGGAAAGCAGTATGGATATTTGTCAAAAGATTAGAAATGGAACCACCATATGACCCAGCTATCTCACCCCTTGGTATTGAACCAAAAGAACAAAACTGACCTACTATAGTGTTGCATGCACATCAATATTTAGTGTAGAGCTATTCATCATAGCCAGGTTATGGACCAGACCAGGTGCCCATCAGGAAATGAAGAAATTAAGAAAATTATTCACAATGGAGTTTTATGCAGCCATTATAAAGAATGAAATTATGGCATTTCCAGTAGGTGGATAAAACTGGAGAGCATCATGCTAAGTGAAATAAGAGACTCAGAAAATCAAGGGGTGAATGGTTTCTCTCATAGGTGGAAGCTAGTGTGAAGTAAGGGGATCAGGGGAAGGGGTCTTACAAGGGAAGAC
Source organism: Marmota marmota marmota (assembly GCF_001458135.2). NCBI lineage: Eukaryota > Metazoa > Chordata > Mammalia > Rodentia > Sciuridae > Marmota > Marmota marmota. The sequence continues at coordinate 390,396 of NW_025999985.1, read as the reverse complement.
TGATGGGCCAGGAGAATCAGATTAAGGGGGAGGGAGAAGGGACAGAGAAGGGAGGAAATGGGGAATGAATTTGACAATATTACACTATGTCCATGAATACATAGGCCACAATGAATTCCACCTGTATGCATATCTATAAAGAGCCAATTAAAATTGATAAATAAAAGGAAAACCAGCACAATTGGCAAAGAGAAATGGAAAGAAGGAGAAGGAGAGAGAAAGAGGAAGCACTGGGGACTGATACGGAGCATGTTTGGTTAAGTCAAAATGAATTGACTATACTGCAAAACTATAATGCACTAATAAAAGCAAAACTCATAGTAGAACAAAAATATAGTAGAATAAATAAATAATTATTGGAAAATACTTTTTTCTAAACCATGACGCATGAAATACTAATAGCTGATAAAATAGGATAAAATTAAGTCCCTACAAATTTCATGCTAAAAGCTTATATTGACCAATACCTATTAAACTTCTGATAAACAAATGCAAGTTTTGAAAGGCAAAAGAAAGATTTACATGGAATATGAAGACCAGGAACTCCTGGGCACTGTGTGGATTGAAACACAAATCAATACATGCCAGGGACTTGGGTTAAGGTGAGAACATTAATAAACAAGAGGAAACAACACAAAGCGTCTTTGGTCCTGACAGCCACTGTCCAACACTCATAAAGATATGTCCCTTACCTGGTGCATTCCAAGTTCATCAGGGGAGGAATTCTCACCTCGAGCATCACACCATAGGTGATTCCGTGAAGACACAATTTCTATCTCCACTGAGTGGATCATAAATGGATGCTGGTCTGGATTTCTGTTCAGTATTAAGACATTCTCTTGGTTTTATCCTCATCTTCACTGTAGGCATGAAGGCATGGTAAAAACAGCTACAGTGATACCGATTTGGTCCATGATGTACTGTGGACAGCAGGGTGCTTTAACTACCATAGTGCTTCAGCACCTACACAACCAGATTTCAGTATCAACATCTGGGATTATTAACAATAGTTAACCTCAGTGAGGACTTTATTACATTCCATCTGGAGCCATCCTGGGTTGACACCAGGTCAGGGACACGGCCCCTGTTACTAACTCAGCTCATAACCCAAAAATTCTTCCTCTCCCTGTGTACACAGGCTCCAAATCTATTTATACCCCAAATTCTCTTCCTCAAACTTCCCTTCTTACACACTCTGTCTCAGAGACACAAACAGAAAACACTCACTGTGCTTCATGTGTGCAAGGTAGTGGGCTCAGTGTGATGTCCTGACAACCAGCATGGAGGGAGGGAGGCAGCTGGGCCCTGAGATAAAGGTCTGTGCTCCTGTAACCTCTCTTCCCCTCAGGGCTGCAATTATCACTTCACTTGTAGAAGCAATGACAGTGCAGGCCTGGGGACACTGTTGAAAAACTTTATTCTCACTTGCTAATTACTAAGGCAATCATGTGTTCCTTGTTAGTAACTTTAAAATAAATGTTGAGGAGTTTGAGAGAGGTTGTTGCTTTTCCATGATCCCTAGAGGCTCATAAGGTCTCATAAGGAAGGTTCAGAAAATTTTGAGGGTTGACCTATGAGGGACTTGCCAAGAATTTGTGTGTCTCACTGGACTCCAGGCTTGCCTGAGTTCTTCTACCCTAATTATTGTTAATTCTTAATATTCAGATATTTGAGTTTCTGATTCTCAAAAAAAAGAAAGAAAAGAAGAAGACAAAATAAATACATATATACATAAATAAAATGGGCGAAATCTGAGAAGGATGTCTAATGACATAAAAAGGAAAAGCAAAAATATAATGTCATGATTTAGAATGACCTGGACTTATTTGTATAATTGAATATGACTTAATTTGAATATTATGATATGAAATATTATAGGAAAATTAATTTATGAATATTACCCCAGTGGCGGTAGGAAGTCAAATCAAAACAGTATCACTAGAAGAGAGATGTTTATGACACTCTTTCACAAACTCACCAGCATTAGAGGATCATATTTATTGAATCTCATACAAACAGATGCTACCACCTCAATCCAACAGCACTAAAAGTTTTTCAGAATCATTAAACATACTTTTTTAGGCAAATTAAAGAAATTTGCATTGATAGGTAACTAAAGAAGTAAGGAAAATGATGAATTTTCATGGTCAAAAACAATCATTTGGTTTATGAAAAGTTGAACCATGTCCACCCTCTATTTGTCCATGAGGGTTTTATGCCAAAGTAGAGGTTGATGGACACAGGAAACAAAAGATAACAATCACCTCTGACCCATCTGTCAGTTTGGGGATTCCCCTCAATCACTCTTGGACTCCAAAACTCCCTAGAAGCACTCATGACATCCACAGAAAACTGTTGTGCCCATGATTACCATTCATTGTAGGTTAGGGATGCATGTTACAGCCAGCCCAGGGAAGACTCTGACAGGCAGAGTCTAGGAGAGGATCCCTCTAGCCCACGACCAGCCTTCATTAAAGAAGGTGCAAATCATGAGAAAACATTAGGGAGTTTTCAATGAAAGAGACAAGACTCTAATTACCTTTAAAACCAGCTCCAGGATGGCTTCTCCTAGCTCCAGCCTCCAACCACCTATTGTAGTAGCGAGGTTTACTGAAGAGGCTAGCAAGAGAGAGAGAGAACATGCCAGGGAGTGAACTTTTATTGGGGAACAAAGTTTCAGGGGAAAATCCCATCCAATGAAATTAAAGGGGGTAGCATCCCAAGGTCAGGGGCAATAGTTGAGTCTTTGGGGGCAGTGGCCAGACACGCCTCTGCACGAACAAGCCCTCAGACCTGGAGAAGGGTGGGAAAGCTCTGACACAGCTGTGTCTAAGCGCCTGTCACCCACACAGGGAGCTAACTCAAATCATGTGTGAAGATGGCCTCCTACATATTCCCTCTTTTTTCTTTTAAAAAGCATGTGATGATTTACTCTCTTGAGTCTCTGACTATTGCTCTGAAGATTTGTCATCCTATAATTAAACACAAAAGAGAATTAACAGCAAAGAGAACAATCCAATAATGTACCAGGCTGAGTGTTTAAGAATATTTCCAGGGTTAAATCCATTTAATTCCTTCAATATTTGATTAGCCAAAGAAGAACGATCTGAAAAATCAGCTCTATTATTTTGAATATCTTGGATATGGTGATGGAGTTCCAAAATATCCAAGCTATTATTATTATTTTGCCAAATATCCAACAAATGGTTCTTAACCTAATCTCAATCCCAGAGAGAAGCATTGTACTTGGCAGCTGTAACACACACATATTTATAATTTGTGTGGCATTTAAGCCTTTCCTTAAACTTTAAAGCCAAAAGTCCATTACCTATTTTATAACAGTCACCTCTGAAGTGTTTAACTTAGTCTCAATCCTTTCATTAGTATTCACTTGATTGCACATAGCCTTGGAAGTATTTTGGGCTAAATTATTAAGAAATTTTTTATGTTGAATATTTTGAGATAAAGTTATTGAGGCTGTGACAGTGGATGCAATGAAAGAAACCAATGCCAAAACTCCCACAATTATAATTTCAATGGCATGTCTAGCTCTCACTAGCTGGGTATGAATTTGCTGTAAGACTTGAAAAACCAGCATCAGCGTACCATGGCTCTGAAATATTAGCAGGCAATAAAACAAAAGAGGGCTGATGAAGTACCAGCAGTCCTTTTCCTCTATTATATCTAGTAATACAATTGGTTAGGTTACATTTGTTACATGTTACAACATATCTGTCATCTATCCAATTAACTTTTACATTTCTGATCGTTAAAACGTAAGGAGATTTGACACAGGCTCATAAACCATAGCAAGATCCCTCCTTACAGCTCTTGCCAAAAATTTTGGTAAAGGCTTGTCTGTAAAATGTAAGAACTCTGAGGCAGCAATTAAGTGCCAAACATATTTTTAATACCATCTTCACTATAAGTCAAAATATTGCTAACAAATCCTGCTGGTGTCTTAGCAGAACTTTTTTGTAATTGTCTTTTATCAATTTTTGGAGACCAGTCTAAAATATACCCACTATCTTTAAACACCTTATGTTGTACAGGAAAAGTATTTACACAATCTATCCATCTAGGAAAGGTGCCAATCTCAATTGTAGAACTACTAGGGCAATGAGGTATTCGTGGGGGTTTTACAGAAAAGACTGGTTTGTTATGGGAAAGTCTCATTTTGATCACTGATCTAGTATAAGGTTTTAAGTCTCCATAAATAGTATGATTAACAATCTAGATCTCCCAATCACTGTCTTTTCCTCAAATGATACTCTGAGACAGCCAGCATGTTTATCATGGAACCAACACAAAGGTAATTGGGCACTGTAGCCAGAATAATTAAATCTAGTCACATGATTGGGAGTAATATGAATATCTGTAAATCCTCCCATCATGAATGAGTCATTAGTAAACACTGGAATAGATTCTCCAGTCCACACAGCTGGGTGTACCAGGGGTGGATCTGGGAAATAGGTCCAGTAAGTGTCTGCTCAACTCCCTTTTGCCTGACAGCCCCGCAGGGCAATCACTGTAGCTACCATCATCAATGAACTCTCATTCCTTCCTAGGAGTTGAATTATTTGCTAAGCATGTGTTGTCAGCTTCTTCACATCTTCCCATGAGATCAGATTTTTAGGGGGGTCATGCTGGTTCCTCTTCATTCTTCTTCGGTATCTCTTCCTTTTGAGTGGAGGATTCTCTGGGTCTATTTTCAGTCCTTGGAATCTCGGTTCTATCTCTTCCATGTCTGATTGTGTGTTCAGGCACCCAGATATAACAGAAAGCAGAAGAATACAACTGACACTAGGATTGATGTATGTATACACATGGATGTATAACCAACATGATCCTGCAATCTGTACACGTGGAAAAATGAGAATTCATACCATATTTGAACCAAATGTATGATCTGTCAAGATCATTGTATTGTCTTGAGCAACTAATAAAAAAAGAGGAAGAGAGAATTATGTAGCTTAGGATAGCAAGAACATATAAGTACAAGAAAATCCAAAAGTTAAGTTTGAGCTGGCACAGTGACACACACCCATAATCTCAGGGACTCAGGAGGCTGAGACAGGAGGATCACAAATTCAAAGACAGCCTCAACAATTTAGTGAGGCCCTGTCTCAAATTTAAAAATTAAAATTAAAAAAAAAAGTTAGTTTACCACTAACTCAGTGGTAAAGCACCCCTGGGTTCAATCCCCAGTGTGGTGGTGATGATGATGATGATGATGATGATGGAGGAAAAAAGGAAAATAGAAAAGTTTGGGTTAAAGATCAGGAAAATCAGTCAGATGCAGTGGCACATGCCTGTAATCCCACCAGTTCGGGAGGCTGAGGCAGAAGCATCCCAAGTTCAAAGCTGGCCCCAGCAATTTTGCAAAGCCCTGGGTAACCTATCCTGTCTCAAAAAATAAATAAATAAAAAGGGCCAGGGATATGGCTCAGTGGTTAAGTGCCCCTGGGTTCAATCCCTGGTGCCAAAACAAATAAACAAACAAAAAAGATCAGGAAAATCTTCCTAAGACCTATCATTTTGCTGTTCAGTCTCCTGAGGAAATGATAGACACTTTATCTCCAGAGGCAGATATTTAAAGTTAGTAAAAATAAATAAATAAATAAATAAATAAATAAAAATTTAAAACAAACAAGGCAAGGTTGAGGCTATTTTGGGGAGTCATAATACTATTCCCCCCTTTTAATTTTTGTAATTGCAGCTTAATAGATAAATGAGCTTGTTCCACAATGGCTTGACCTTGGGGGTTATAAGGAATCCCTGTTTATTGTCAATTTGAAACTCTTGGCAAAATTGTTGAAAATAAGAGCTTACATAAGCTGGTGCAATATCTGTTTTAATCTGTAAAGGGCATACTAACACAGCAAAGGCTTCTAGGCAGTGAGAAATTACATGCTGAGTATTTTCTTTTATACGTGCTGTGGCATAAAATAAATCTGGGATGTGTATCAGCTATCACATGTACATAACATTGCTTACCAAATTGAGGAATATGAGATACATTCATTTGACATATTTGATTTGGTTTTCATCCACAGGGATTTACTCCTGATGGTGGAGATGGAGTGTGAATAACACACTTAGGGCAGTGACTTACAATTTGATGAGCTTGTTCTCTGGTAATATTAAAATTTTTACTTAAGCTTGAAGCACTTTGATGATGTAAAGAATGTGAAGCTTGTGCACAATCATATGGAGACATCTGTTGACAAACATCTACCAATTTATCAATCTTGTCATTACCTAAATTTAAAGGTCCTGGAACGTTAGTGTGAGCTCGTATGTGACCTATGAAACATGGGTATTTTTGCATTTGCACCACCTTTTGTAGATTATGAAATAATTTAAATAGCTCCTGTGATGAGGTATAACCAATAACTGAAGTTTCAATATTTTTGGTAACTCCGACTGCATAAAAGCTGTCAGAATAAATATTAATATGCTCATTTGTAAAGTAATTTAAGGCACAAATGAAAGCTTGTAGCTCTGCACTTTGGGCAGAAGTATATGACGTTTGTATTACCTCTGTGTGAACACAACAGAGGTAATACAAACGTTAAACTGCTTTACCTGAGCTTGAACCATCAGTGAACACTGATAGGGCTCCATTTATGGGCTGGGCATGTACAATCTTTGGAAAAATAAGTGGTGTTATTGATGCAAATTGAATAATCTTATCACGAGCGTAATGACTTTCTATCTGACCAGGAAAATCAGCAAAAACTATTTGACATAAACTAGAAGCTTGGAAAAGCCAATTATTTTGATGAACAGAAAATGAATAATTATAATATCAGGTTCAGACCCAATTAATTGTAAAACTCTCATCTACCTTTAATTACTAATTGAGCAATAAGGTCATGAAAAAGGAATTAATGTCTTTTGGGGAGAGTGGGCTAAATGAATCCACTCAATAACTCCCAATCTTTGCCATATAGCGCCCATTGGGGTATGCACAGTTGGAAATATTAATAAATATATTAGTTCTTGAGGATTAATTCTAGTAAGCTGTGCATTTTTAATTGCAATTTCAACCTTTTTTAAAGCTGTTCTGGCCTCTATTGTCAGCTGACGTGGAGAGGTTGGAAAAGGATCTCCTTGTAATATCTGAAATAAAGGACTTAAATCAGAAGTATTCAGTTTTAAGGATGGCCTCAGCCAATTAATATCTCCTAATAATTTTTGAAAGTCATTAAGTGGGAAGGGATATAAATCCTCCAAATATAAACTTAACATAACCCCTTTTACTTTAAACTTTTTAAATTTGGATTCATCAGGGCTTAGTGCTGCAGAAAGGCACATGTGTCCAAAAAATATACATAAGCCAAAGGTACTTTGGAAGGCTATTCTAACTGGACAATGGAAAGGTCCTGACCCAGTGATTTTCTAGAGTCAGGGGTCTGTTTGTGTGTTTCCACAGGGAGAACAGCAGCCAATTTGGATTCCAGAGAGACTAACTAAAGTGATTTCTACAGACCAAAAAGAAGATGATTTGACTCAAATCCATAACAGCTGATATCCAGAACTCCAGTTCAGCTATCCTTACATCTGCAACAATGGTTCTCCCACACCTGGAGGCTAATGAATAATGAGCACCATTAAGGCCTATTTCAAATGTAAAAAACCTTGAGGCTTACTTGTGGGAATACCTTCAAACCCATATGCAAGTTACAGGAAGAAGGATGAGATATCTAAGAAGAGTCAAACCCAGGTGATAGCCAGGATGCTTTTTTCTATTTTATTTTTTGAGCTCATACGGACCTAGGTTATTGTTTTTCTGATCAGTTTTATTTTTTGATCAACTGTGGAGTTTTTAAACATTGCGATGGAGATTTCCCCTGAGTAAAGCTACAAGGCCTCTACTATTGTGTTATGTGTGCACACTTGTGTTATGTGTTGTATGTCAGTATGTGCATATGTCCATATATCATTTATGAGGAGTGCTCATGAAAATTTTTTTAAAAAATGGATCCAAATATCTTTTATTGACGTGATTTTTACAGTTTAATTTAAATTGGGTAAACAGATGAAAGTAAAGATATCTCTTAGATTAAGCTTAAAAGTTTTTCTAGGTGTTCAAAATGTTGATGTCTATGAAATAATCTACATAAATTAAGAAATTTACAAGGATTGTTTTAAAATGTGAACAAAAAAGAAGGTTAACAGAACTGTTTGTTTACTTTCACCTTTGCTTTTCATTATATCTAACAATTTTGTTCAGGATAATGTACTAAATTGATCAGAAAATTGTTTTCTTAGTGCCTGCTGGAATGCTTACACAATTTTCTTTAGCCATCATAATTTTCTTTAGCCATCATTGCCAGAATTCCTACCTCCATCCCAGTGCCAGTGAAGACAAAAATAGAAGAATTTCCAGTATTATTGAAACACCAAATGAGACTTCAGAATTACAGCTGCCATCATTATAGCTGTTGCTGTTTTGGCTACTACAGCTTCTGCAATAGCTACCACAACAAACTGTATAAACTGATGCATCAATGAATAATGTAACTCAACAAGTAATGCTCAATCAAAGAGTCGATTTACTTGAAGAAGAAATAGATATATTAATGGATTCCTCTGCTTTAAGCTGCTTACAGAACTTACCTGGACTGTGTATCATTTATATGCATTATGAACTAATCTATGGATAATTGTAATAGTACAAGGGTATCTTTGCTGACAGTGTCATCGGTGGTAAAATTTTTCCAAGGGCTTCTTACTTGGAGCCGTTATTCACTTGGTATCGTGGCATTCTCCTTCTGCTTATGGCAGGTTATTTATGGTGTTTGTATAAAAATCACTATGGGGGATCCAACATGGCGGTGGGCGCGGAGAGATCAAGTCTCTGACCTCTTTAGCTGCGCGGGCATAGGGAGTCGTAAACTGTCTAAATGCTGTTTGCTCAGGATCACTAGGCAATGCTGAGCTGACATGGATCTGAGGCGAACAGTCTGGGCCTCTCAGAACACACACCTAGCCCAGATCGGCTGCATTCAAGCTCCCGTTTGCCTGCTTCTCGCAGCCAAACTGCTGTGACTCAGCACTAACTATCCCGCCAAAACAACTGGTCTACCCTTCTGATCCTACGGAGGTAATTGCCAACCGAGCCTTCATAGGCAGTGGCCACAGGATTGAAACGGGGCTTGGGAGAGACAGTCAGGACCCACCCGTTGCATTGGTCACCCGGCAAAGGGAACAAACTGTCACCATTTGCATGGGATACCACCATGGCAGAGAACTGACGTCACCAAAACGCAGCGGAGCAGATAAATTCATTGAAATCAGCGGTGACAGGTGTGTAATCCCCTAGCCATCCCTATCCACACAGTGGGGAAACCTTAAGGGCCCCTCCCAGCTCTCCTGTAAGGGCCCCTCCCAGCTCTCCTGTGAGCACGATAGCCAGACCAAGGGAATCAGGAGTGGTGTGGGACTCGTGGCGCGGAACAATTGAGGTCCCTTGCACCAGCTACCGGGGGTGTGGCTACTGGACTGCAAGCAAATTCGTTGGGGGTTCTCAGCCCCAAGCCCTACAAACTTAGGGTCTGAGGGAATGGCAGACAGGGAGAGTGTGCCCAGGCGTTCATGAAAACAGAGCTCCCAGGAGCAGCAGACCTGGCGTGTAGCCAGTATTGTGGTGAGCATCACCGGTGAGTGGGGCCTGGCTTGAGGAAAAGTGGGGAAGCGACTAGACACAAGAGAAGGCCCTAGGCACTCAGGATTGGAGACCCGCCCAGACTGGGAGGAAGAGCTTCTACACAATGATTGGTTCCCGCCTATTAAGAGGAGAAGCTTGGCCCAGTGAGCACAGCTCCACCTACTGGAAGAGAAGTTAATCAAACTCTAAGACTGCATTTATTAATTTTTTTTTAATTTGGGTTTTTTTTTTTCATTTTCATTTTTTGTTGTTTTTTAATTTTTTTAATTTTTTTAATTTTTTTTAATTTTTTTATTTTATTTTTTTAATTTTCATTTTCTTTTTTTATCATTATTTTTTTTTTAATTTTCTCTTTCTTTTTTTATTTTCTATTTTTTTCTTTGGTCTTTTCATTTCTTTTCAATTCTCTTATTCCCCCTTCCTTGAATTCTACCTGCTTACTCTCATTCTCTTTAGTGACTTCTTCCCTTCCCTTCTAATACCTTTCCTCCCAAGCATCAAATAAATTTATAGGAGTAAACAGTAACTCAGCAGTCAAACAGAACAAGAAGTAACATGAGCAGCATGAAAAAGCAAGGAAGAAAAGGAGTACAAACAATGCAGGACAGCCTAAATATTCAGGAGAACCTAGAGTCATCAGAAAAATGGTCATATAAGGAACTCAAGGAATACCTTAGACAGATGGAATGGAACATTAAAGAGGATACGAGACAGCAAATTCAAACAGTGAAAGAATACATGGAAAATTAATTACATAAACAGATAAAAGAAGAAGTTAAGCATCTTTATCAGGAGATAGAGATTATAAAGAAATCAAACAATCATTCTAGAAAGGAAAGAAACTATAAACCAAATTAAAAACTCAAATGAGAGTATCACTAACAGAGTGGAGCAAGTAGAAGCCAGAACATCAGATAATGAAGACAAAATATATCATCTTGAAAAGAGTCTAGCCAACTCAGAAAGGCTGGTTAAAAATCATGAGAAAAACATCCAAGAGATATGGGATAACATAAAAAAAAAACAAATTTAAGAGTCATCAGGATAGAGGAAGGTGTAGAGATTCAAACCAAGGGAATGAGTAACCTGCTGAATGAAATAATTACAGAAAACTTTCCAGAAATAAAAAAGGAAATGGATATACAAATTGTAGATGCATACAGGACACCGAGCACACAAAATCACAGTA